>NC_142802.1:72223443-72305355 GCF_049724085.1 Artemia sp. Qi Xiang Cuo | reverse complement strand
ACAGCACACACACACAAAAACTTACACACAAAACAAACACACACACATACACACACACACACAAACTTATTACACACACACACACACACGAAAAATTTATATTATCTAAGGAAAATAGAATTGATATGTGCACACACAAAAAAACTCGTACACACACAAAAACTTACACACACACACACACAAACAAAAACTCTAAGCTAAGACTCTAAGCTAAAACTCTAAATTCTTAACTAAAACTAAACTAAACTAGAACTCTAACTGAAACTCAAAGGTAAAACATCAAACTCTTAACTAAAATTAAACTAAACTAGAACTCTAACAAAAATTCTAAGCTAAGAATGTAAGCTAAAACTATAAACTATTAACTAAAACTAAACTAAACTAGAAATTCAATAAAAACTATAATCTATAAAATCTAAAATCTTAACTAAAAATAAACTATAACTCTAACTGAAACTCATAGTTAAAAAAAAATCAAACTCTTATCTAAAATTAAACAACACTAGAACTCTAACAAAAAAAACTCTAATCTAAAATTCTAAAATCTTAACTAAAACTAAACTAAACTAGAACTGAAATTAAAACTCTAAGATAAGACTCTAATTTAAAACATCAAACTATTAAATGAAACTAAACTAGAACTATAACTGAAACTAAAAGTTAAAAAAATCAAACTATTAGCTAAAATTAAACTAAACTAGAACTATACCAAAAAAAACTCTAAGCTAAGACTAAGCTAAAACTCTAAACTAAAATCAAACTAAACTAGAACTCTAACAAAAACTCTAAGCTAAGACTCTAAGCTAAAACTCTAAACTATTAACTAAAACTAAAATAAACTAGAACTTCAACAAAAAGTCTAAGCTAAAAACTCTAAACTCTCAACTAAAAATAAACTAAACTATAACTCTAACTGAAACTCAAAGGTAAGACATCAAACTCTTAACTAAAATTAAACTAAACTAGAACCCTCACAAAAACTCTAAGCTAAGACTCTAATATAAAACTCTAAAATATTAAATAAAACTAAAATAAACTATAACTTCAACAAAAAATATAAGATAAAAACTATAAACTCTTAAATAAAACTAAACAAGAACTCTAACTGAAACTCAATGTTAAAAAATCAAACTCTTAAATAAAATTAAAGTAAACTAGAACTCTAACAAAAAGCGGCGCATCCCTGCGGCGCATTCCTGCGGCGCATCCCTGCGGCGCATCCCTGCGGCGCATTCCTGCGGCGCATCCCTGCGGCTTATCCCTGCGGCGCTTCCCCCGACCCGCGGCACATCCCCCTGCGGCGCATCCCCATGCGGTGCATACCTGCCCCGCGGCGCTTCTCGGGCCCGGGGGACATTTGAGGACCGGGGGGTGGGCCTTTGGGGTCCGGGGTGCCCTTGGGGGGTCCGGGGGCTCTTTGAGGACCAGAGGAGGGCCTTTGAGGGTCTGAGGAGTGGCGTTTGGGGGGCTGGGGCTCTTTGGGAGCTTGGGGGACCTTTGAGTACCGGGGGCTTCCTTCGGGGTTGGGGGGGGGGATCGGAACCCTTCGGGGTTGGGGTAGGAGGACCTCACAACACTGTTCAAATGGAACTTGTGTATTATAACGACCACAGAGTTTCACCCTCAAATTCTCTTCTAAAACCTTTCCTAAAATCTTCTTTCAAAATGTTTCTAACTGTTTCGCCGAAATAATCCCATAAAATGGATAAAATGGTTTTGCCCAAATAATCCCTAAACGTAATTTCAGCGTGTTCCTTTTGTTTGGCATCTCTGCGCTAACGCATTTCAAATTTCTAGGAAACCCTTTCCTACGTTAAAACTCTTCATCGCTAAGATGTTTCTTGGAGAATTGTTTCCATGGCAATGGTTATTAATATCCTTTGGAGTTCGACCAAAAGAGTTGTTTCCAAGGCAATGACATTAATGACTTGGATCTATTCCTAGAGAATCGTTTCTAGGCGAAAATTTTTAAAGTCTGACAGATGATGTCATTGGTTGATTGATCTGTCAAGAAAGGGGAATTAATTTGTTGTTTCTAAGGGGAATTATTGATTCACGATAGGTGAATTGAGGTCGACAGCACAGGTGTTCCAAATTCCTGGACGGCATAACATTCGCTGAGAGCGTGCCCAAAACAACAACAATAATATTGACCCCATTAACCACTTGTTCCCCCTTATGACTCTATCGCGTGCCCAAAACAAAAACAACAACATCGACCTTAACATTTGCTGAGAGCGTGCCAAAAACAAACCTTGAGAAAGAGACCATTGATAAAGAGGTCATTGACCCAATTAACCACGTGTTCTCCCCAGGGAGGCTAGACCCAGATTTGGTGTTAAAAAAATTATAGGTGGCAGCAGGGGTGAGGAATGGGAGTTATTATGGCCATTCTACTATAAATAACCGAGCCAAACTCAAAAGGCGCAGAAATTGACATGAGTAGGGCTCAAAACCCCTATGCCTTCCCAAGACCAGAACATAATTTGCACTTTACTGAAAAAAATACATGTGAATGTGAATTATCAGTTTAATATACATATTTAGTAATCAAAATTTTATTGCTTTATTAAAGTTATGAAAGTAAAAACATTTATATTTTTCAGTAAAGTGCAAATTATGTTCTGGCCTTGGGGAGGCACAGGGGTTTTGAGCCCTACTCATGTTAATTTCTGCTCGTTTTGAGTTTGACTCCGTTATTTATTGTAATTTCTGTTCGTTTTTCGTTTCATGTATTTATCGATGCTAATTTGTGGTAGTTTCACACTTTGTAGATTATTTGATTTTATTGCTGCTCATTTCTGGTTTAATGGAGTTCTTTACTTTTCTTTGAAAAACTTATTTTGTGGAAAAAGTTTTTGTTAATTAATCTCTAGTAAAAAGAAAGTAAAAGAAAGTATTTTTTTTAAATTAAGAACAACTAACCCTACCTTACTTAATCATAGCTTACCTGATCAAATAATTAGTAATTTGATTAAACTAGCTATTATAACATATCTAATGGACTTGATAATCAAAGTGGCTTTCTACAATGATTAAAAAAATTGACTTGAAAGCCTAAATCTATTTTTTTATTGAAAAGCAAAAACAATTAGAATATTCTAATATTTAACAGGTATTGCAAAGCTACAAAGCTATGGAAGACAGTTACAAAGCCCGGATATAAATTACGAATTTCCAGCTGATTTTGCAAATGCAACTAAAGAGAAATGACAAGAGGTTAGAATCTGGTCAAGTAAATGTAATATAGAAAATTTAAACCTCTGGCACACTACTGGGCTTCAAAGGTTCCCACATATCAAATTTTAAGAGCAACTACGTCAGTAAGGGTGAATAGACGTGGGTGAGATAAATAGAAGAAATGAGCAAAAAGTCAAACAAGTAAGAATATAAATAACATTATATTAGACAGACTGCGGTGACAATTTACCCGATGTTTAGCAGTTTGGAACCGATTCAAAAGTATTACATTACAAAAGAATGAAGAAAAATCAAAAAGTTTTAGAAAACAACTAAGAAAGTCTTCTCGGTTTAAAGTAAAAATTTTACAAATCGCTCTCTCACTATATCTCTCTCTCTTTTTCTCTCTCTCTCTCTTTCTTTATCTCCCTCTTTCTCTCCTTTTCTCTCTTTCACTCTCTACAGAAGTTAAATAGGATTAACTGCAATTTAGCCGGGATATCCAACTAAATGCAGCAAAAAAATAATTTTCAACCCAACGGAATAAACATGAATTTTATCTACTCTGTTTCAGATTTTATCATTTTGTTTCATGAATTTTATCCCTCTTGTTTCATGTTCTATCTGATGCTAGCTACTATTTTTACCTTTTCCATTTGATGTTTTTTATTTTTAACTGTCAAGTTTTCATTATTTTTTCAATGATAACTGGCTTAATGATAAAGGCCTTAATGACCTTTTCAGATCCTTAGTCCCAGCTTTTGAACAAAAGACTTTTCTCCGTAGAAAACTACACGTGGTGTGTATTCATATTCTCTTAAATAGTTCGGAAAGATAGTCTAAAACAAAAACTTTAGTTTAGGACTTTCTCTTGTGCAATGTCAATTTTAATGTGTGTCCGGTGCCGCGCCGGCGGATCGACCAAACGAGAGGGCCGTTTGACCGCCACCGAAGTGTCGCTACGCAGCCGGCGTGCCTTAGGTAAGCCACCACTGGAAGAGGCAGTTGCATTCGGCTGAATTTGAATTGATTTTGCGGCAATTCTTTATTGCGTCAACCGCAAAGTCGGAGCCTTTCTTTCTGGTATGGTTAAGTATTTCAATTTTCCTGATTAGAAATCAAGCAGGATTTGCACTATCCCCGAATTCTCGGGTTTTCCCCCAAAAATATACGCCTCACCCCCGAAAAAAAATTTGGTTCCCCGAATCCCCAAAAACCACCCTATCACGGTGCGACCCCTAGCGATTTATCACCAGTGACTTTCCCTGCCAAATATTACTTTGCATACAATAATTCTTCACTACTCTCTTGTTCTTTAAATTTTGTCTCTTTTGTTACATTGCATAAAAAAACAGACAGATGCAATTGCAATATACACAGTTCTTCATATGTTGACAAAAAAAAAGTTTCGTCTTTATAGAATGAGATTAATCATTTCGAATGCAGTTTCCCAATTGCTACTTCTTACATCATTTGTAGTCAAGTATTTTATTTTCAAGTTGAATAGAACGCATTCAGTACTATACAGCTTCAGTTAGATTTTGAAATTGATAGTCGACAGATTGTTTCTACAGCTGAATCGTAAGTTTGCAGATTTTTTTTTTTTTTTTGCTGTTTCTAGATAAGATTTTCTTAATGTTTATTACATAATTGTTGAACGCCTGATAGATTAAAAAAATACAATCTACCTTCTGAAAATTTTTTAACCCCCCCCTTCCCCCCAAAAAAACAACTTTCTATTGAGACAAAATTTAGCTATAGACTAAGCTATGTACTAGGTTGAGGAATTAAAGATTGAAACGGAGGTTACCCCAAAAACATGATTCATAAAAAAGTATAAATTATTGCCTATAGGGGGGGATAGGGGGCTATCATTTTTAAATGATAAGACCTCATTTTTTATAATTGGAAGCAGGGATGCCATAAAGATAATTATTTTTTTCATTTGAAGTGGAGACGGAAGAAAATGATATCAAATTTCCTGGGAAAACATTGAAATATTTTGATAGACCCAGGGCCCCTCATTGGGACTTGTTCATGGTCTTGGGTATTTTGCAATTTATCATAGGCTACTGGCCTAAGTTGGCTTTTGTGTGTGGTCCCTTTTAATTAGATTCTTTGGATCTTATTGAATGCCACGGCGAATCTAAGACTCAGTTTTCCAATATTTTGAGGTACATCTGAATAATTTTGACATTTTTGTTGTTGTCATTGTGCCCTTTTACTCATGCCCTCATTTTTTTTTTCAAGGAACACTAAGCTGTTCAACGCTATTTCGCGTGTTTGTTTGAACCATTTAGTGACCTAGTTAATTATTAAGTAAATTATTATTTTTTAATTTAAAGCTGAGATGGTGCCCTATCAAGGTGGTAGCCAGCGGGGGGGGGGTAGGGAGGTATTACATTTAAATGCTAGTATGTCAAAAAAATTTTTTTATTGAAAGAAAGTATGCCAAAAGAAGGTTTTTTTTTAATTTAAAGCAGAGACGGTATCCTATCATGGTGGTATCCAGAGAGGGGGGGGGGGAGGTAGGGAGCTATCATATTTAAATGATAATACCTTGATTTGTTTTTTAAAAGCAAGGATGCCAATAAGTTAATTATTTTTTTTTATTTAAAGCAGAGATGGTATCCTAACAAGGTGGTATCCAGAGGGAGGGGAGGCATAGGGAGTTATTATATTTAAGTGATAGTACCTTGAGTTTTTTTTTATTGAAAGCAGGGATGCTAAAAAGTAATTTTTTTAAGTTCAAAGTAGAGACGGTATTCTATCAAGGTGGTATCTATAGGGGGGGGGGGTAGGAAAGTATTAGATTTAAATGATAATATCTCAAATTTATTTATTTTTTAAAGCAGGGATGCCAAAAAGTTAATATTTTTTTTTAATTTAAAGCAGAGACGGTATCCTATCAGGGTGGTATCCAGAAGGGGGGGGGCCTAGGGAAATATAATATTTAAATGATAATATCTTGAATTTTTTATTGAAAGCAGGGATGCCAAAAAGTTAATTATTTTTTTTTAGAGACGGATCTTATAGAACATTATATGGCTGCTTTAAAAAATAGAAAAGGGAGTGTGAAGGGAGGTGAGAGACTTTTACAATAATATGACAGTTTAGTTGCTACCAATAGCTACTAGGTGGAGTATCCTATGAAAGTGTATTGTCAATGAGTAGAGAAATTAAATTTTTAAATTTAAGCTGTGATTGAGAACGACTGATAAAACATTAATGTTTGCGGTCAACATGGATCGCGCCGGCGGCGCGCTGCCGATATCTAAACGGTGTCAGGCCACCGCTGCTTTTTTTGGCCCCGCTGCCGCCGGTCTTCCCTCATCGGCGCAGCGCCGGGGTCTAGCTTTTACTGTAGATTAATGTGCGTAAAGGCACGACAGAGTTCAGTTTGAGCACACCGCACCTATCCCAAGAGGATACAACATATGTGCTATCTTGCCAGTTGACATTGGGTACATGTGTCTAAGCCAACCAAATTGTACTAAACCTCTTTAGCTAATTGTTATTAAATCCATGTTTTTCAGAATAAAAAAGGAAGTGCAACATCTGTGTTTTAAATTATCAATATTCAACCTCTTCTTATGGGGGGTTCCCTAGGCACTTATCTAGAAAAAAATGACCAGAGAGGATTTTGTCTTACATTCTGCCTTAATGTGGGCTATGGCTAGAAAAAAACTAAAGTTAGAACCCAGCTGCGACCTGCGATCACCTGACAACATGCCATTTTCGCTCTTAGAAGGACAAAACTGGATCCATAATCGAGAAGCGTTAAAACCTGAAAAAAAGGAATTGTATCAATCTTACGAAGCTTTATAACAGTTTATAAATCTGCAAGAAGATCCAATTTTAGGAACAGAAGATATTGAAATCTCACAATTGGCCAATATGCTAAATTTTCAAGTTTGGCTAAACAATGCCTGCGTTATTTTTGAAGAAATACAAACTATAACATTAATTGGAAGATTTGGACTGTCTGAAACCGAAAGAAATTTTGAAAAGGTTTTCAAGAATTTGTCAAATCGTTCAGGATAATTAATTATAAGTAAACAGCGTATTATGCCACAAGGACTTGAAACTGAAACATAGTTTTGATAACGATACATACATAAAAGGAATATTTTTTCTATGATATAGCTAACTAATGAATTAACTTTTGAAGTAACCCATCAAAAGCTTTTAGCAAAAAATACAGTATATCCATGATCAAGAAAATTGGGAGTCCAGGAGTAGAGGGGAATATTCGGAAATGGTTGTCGCTGAGGTTTATCTAGAGGCCATTGTCAGTTAGTGGCATCTTTTTTCACTAAACATATATACAAATCATAAAAAATGACGGGCTGTTATGGATAGTTTATCCAGGAATGCTGAAAGTTGGACAAGATTAATAAGCTGCATAGAATAAGTCCGTGCCGTTCTTCCTGCTATTCTGTCACCATTGACTAAGCTTGTCAATCTGTCTTTCGAGAAAGGAATTTTCCCTGAATCGCTCAAGCAAGCTAAGGTTATAGTACTGTATAAAGGTGGGTCCCGGAGTGATCCTTCTAATTATAGGCCAATTTCTCTTCTATCTGTTTTCAGCAAAATTTTTTAGAAGGCTATGCTATCCAGGCTTCTTAGTTTTCTGGATGTCAAAAATATTTTTCATGATTTCCAGTTTGGATTCCGAGCGAATCACTCTACAGAGCATGTTTGCGCATCTCTCTTGAATTTCATTCATTCGGCAATAGATTTTGGTCTTATCCCAGCAGCTTTATTTTTGGATGTTCGTAAAGCTTTTGATTCTTTGACTCATCAGATTCTTCTTTGGAAATTATCGCATATTGGTATAAGAGCAAATGTTTTCTCTTGGTTTGAATCATATCTTTCTGGTAGACTTATTTCAATTGATCCGCTTTTCCAGAGCCCTTCTGAAGTAGAATATGGTGTCCCCCAGGGATCTGTTCTTGGCCCCGTTTTATTTCTGATTTATGTCAATGATCTTATTTCAGCAGTCAAGAACACCAGTCCTCTAGTATGCTGCAATCTTTGTTATCCGGATGTTCCTTTGTTTCCCAATGCTACTTCTAATGAAGATTGCCTCGTTGCTTTTGCTGACGACAGCACTTTTGGGACTTTAGGGAGGACGGAATGTGATGTCAGATCTAATCTGGTGGCAATATTTGAGAGAGTAATTTCATGGTTTGAGGTAAAGTTCTTGGCTTTGAATGTTGCCAAGTCAAATTTTTTATTTTTTCTTGAATTGATGAAGCTTTTCATCAACTGACACAGCTTCAGGCGTCACAAGGATCCTTGTGTATACCAAAGACTCGGTTGTTCTGGTTTCTTGGTATCCTGTTTGATGAGAACATTTCGTTTAGACACAATATAGCCATGATTATGGTTAAGGTCTCACGGAGTTTGGGTGTCATTCGAAAACTCAAACACACCTTTCCTGGATCTATTCTGAAGCTTCTTTTTTTTCTGCCTTGTCCAGTCTTATGTCTCCTATTGCCCCATAGTATGGATGTCTACTTTTCCTTCTACACTGCGGTCGCGTTCTGTCAAGTATTATAAAAAAACGCGGCAGGTTATTGACACCAACTGTTCTTCACCAAGACCACGTCTAAATCTACAGTCTATCTACATTCTTTCTTGTGCTTCTTTTGTTTTTCATCAGCTTCATGGCAATCTTCCAAAATCTCTTCAAAAAACTCCTCAGTTTATTTCTGATTCAGCTCCATATAACCTTCGTTCGTCACATAGTATCTGCATTCCTCCTACTCCAACTGTGTGGTCAGATTTCAATCCCCTCATCGCTTGTCATCAGGTTTGGAACTCCCTGCCTTCTTCAGTACAGAAATGCCACTCGTTTGGCACTTTCAAGAGGATTCTTAAGGACCATTTAGTTAAGAATCAAACTGAATAATTTAATTATTGTTTTTTTTTTTTTGAATATAGTTTTGTTTTTTTTTTTTTTTTTTTTGTCTTTATGTCTTCTGAATGTTTAGTTTTGTTTTATGGGGGTCTTCTCTGCGCTATGACTCCCTGACCTCAGGTATGACTATCAATATTTATTGCTGAAACTTGTATAGTTCACTAAGGAGTAGCATTCATGAAGACGGGTTAAATTTTATTGCTTTCGCACCATTTTATTACAGTCCAATAATTATAAGCCTTATGACTGAATTAACCCATAAACCTCAATTTTACTACCTAGCCTGAGAAATAAGCAGAGTTGATTGAATTGGAATTTATATAGTTTTAAATACAAGCTAAAAGGGCTGTACATGGCTTAAGTTTTGATTTTTTAATATTTTGGATAAGAGTTATGAATAATATCGTAACAGCTATTATGATGTAAGTTTTACCTGACAATACACATAATTCTGTTTTGACGATAGGGATTCGCTTATAGTAATAATAATTTTTTTTTTTTTTTTTTTTTTTTTTTTTTTTTTTTTTTTTTTGTGAGTCTATTTAATATAATTAATAAATTTGGTTTATTTATTCTAATTTTTTCTATAGTTTCCAGTTTATCTATATTTTCTTTTCTTCTCCTTCATATGTGAGTAAGTGATCATTTTAAATTTTCTTTTGTTTTTTATCTCTGAGTATGTAATTCATATGTCGTCCCTCTTTGTACAGGCCAATGAGCCTTTGAGGGATTAATAACATGTAATATTATATGTGTATTTAATGAAGAATAAAACTTATCTTATCTTATCTTATCTTATTAGAGACGGATCTTATAGAACATTATATGGCTGCTTTAAAAAATAGAAAAGGGAGTGTGAAGGGAGGTGAGAGACTTTTACAATAATATGACAGTTTAGTTGCTACCAATAGCTACTAGGTGGAGTATCCTATGAAAGTGTAGCCTATTGTCAATGAGTAGAGAAATTAAATTTTTTAATTTAAGCTGTGATTGAGAACGACTGATAAAACATTAATGTTTGCGGTCAACATGGCTCGCGCCGGCGGCGCGCTGCCGATATCTAAACGGTGTCAGGCCACCGCTGCTTTTTTTGGCCCCGCTGCCGCCGGTCTTCCCTCATCGGCGCAGCGCCGGGGTCTAGCTTTTACTGTAGATTAATGTGCGTAAAGGCACGACAGAGTTCAGTTTGAGCACACCGCACCTATCCCAAGAGGATACAACATATGTGCTATCTTGCCAGTTGACATTGGGTACATGTGTCTAAGCCAACCAAATTGTAGTAAACCTCTTTAGCTAATTGTTATTAAATCCATGTTTTTCAGAATAAAAAAGGAAGTGCAACATCTGTGTTTTAAATTATCAATATTCAACCTCTTCTTATGGGGGGTTCCCTAGGCACTTATCTAGAAAAAAATGACCAGAGAGGATTTTGTCTTACATTCTGCCTTAATGTGGGCTATGGCTAGAAAAAAACTAAAGTTAGAACCCAGCTGCGACCTGCGATCACCTGACAACATGCCATTTTCGCTCTTAGAAGGACAAAACTGGATCCATAATCGAGAAGCGTTAAAACCTGAAAAAAAGGAATTGTATCAATCTTACGAAGCTTTATAACAGTTTATAAATCTGCAAGAAGATCCAATTTTAGGAACAGAAGATATTGAAATCTCACAATTGGCCAAGATGCTAAATTTTCAAGTTTGGCTAAACAATGCCTGCTTTATTTTTGAAGAAATACAAACTATAACATTAATCGGAAGATTTGGACTGTCTGAAACCGAAAGAAATTTTGAAAAGGTTTTCAAGAATTTGTCAAATCGTTCAGGATAATTAATTATAAGTAAACAGCGTATTATGCCACAAGGACTTGAAACTGAAACATAGTTTTGATAACGATACATACATAAAAGGAATATTTTTTCTATGATATAGCTAACTAATGAATTAACTTTTGAAGTAACCCATCAAAAGCTTTTAGCAAAAAATACAGTATATCCATGATCAAGAAAATTGGGAGTCCAGGAGTAGAGGGGAATATTCGGAAATGGTTGTCGCTGAGGTTTATCTAGAGGCCATTGTCAGTTAGTGGCATCTTTTTTCACTAAACATATATACAAATCATAAAAAATGACGGGCTGTTATGGATAGTTTATCCAGGAATGCTGAAAGTTGGACAAGATTAATAAGCTGCATAGAATAAGCTACTAGGGGATGAGCCAGTAAATTGTTTTTGGGAAGAGGGAGAGTTCCTCTGGCCTCAAATAGTCCATTTTTAGAACCAAATTTTTAAGCTTTCCTTAACAGGTTTTTGAGACAAGTCTGAGTGAAAGTTAACCTCTGACCCCACCCTCCTTTATTTGTAGTAACATGTTAGAACAAAGCTTGTAATATGGGCATTGAGAGAGATACAGGTCACCACTATTCCGGAAATGATAAGATTTTATGAATAACATGAAACCGAATTATTCAGAAAAAAAATTGGTCTTAAAACCGCAAAGAGTGTTGAGTTAAAAGGTAGGATAGGTTCTTATATATTCAAGATTAATTAAAAAAAACTTTTTCCCCAAAATAAGTTTACGAGAACTCCGAATGGAGTTCTCGTAAGGAACTCCATTAAGCCGAAAATAAGTTAAAATCAATTCAAATAATCTACCAAGCATAAAACTACCACAAATCTCCGTCAATAAATAAATGAAACCCAAAACGAAGAGAAATTACAATAAATAACTGAATTCAAATCAATTACGTTTTAGATGCTTTCACACTTTTTAACGTTAATAAATTAGATTATTAAGATTTTAAGTGATAAATTTCAGCATATGTATTAAACTGACAACGCACGCTCATTTGTATTGTTTCCAATAAAGTGCAAATTGTATTCTGGCCTGGAAAAGGCATGGGGGTTACAGTAACCGTAGAGGTAGTATTAAAGGTACACACATAGTGTCTTCTAGCTAGTTCAAAATACGCCACAACCTACCCTGAAAGGTCTAACATAATAGTGAAAGCCTTTTTTGACATCTTGCTTTGTATATCTTTGGCAATTATATGATTATAGTTCGTGTTGATTTAGTTCAATATGCGACTAAATATTCCTTGAAAACTACACCCTAATGCACTTAGCTTGTGTAGTAGCAATAGTTGTCGTAGCAGTAGTACAGTTAGTAGCAGTATGTACATAGCACCTTTGGTTTTCCTCAACATCCCCTTCAGCACAGAACAAAATTTCAACTTAATACCATCAACCGTTCCTGAAGCATTGCCGATGCGTCCTCTTGACAACCTGTGTGGGCATTGCGTGCTTCGATTTAGTTTAACACAGTTTCATATAGCCCATACTTTCACCTTAATACCCTTAGCTTTAGTAGCAATAGTAGTAGCACCGGTAGTAATAGTAGTAGCAAGAGTAGTAGTAGCAGCAGAATTAATAGTAGTGGCCATAGCATCAGTAGCAGTATTAGTAGTAGTAGCAGTAATAATAGTAGCAGTCGCAGCAGCAGTAGTCATAATCGTAGTAGTAGTAGTAGTAGTAGTAGTAGTAGTAGTAGTAGTAGCAATAGTATTAGTAGGAGCAGAAGCAGTACCATTATGATGCAAATATTTTCTTTTGGTTAGTTCAACATCCCTTAAAACAAGCCCTGTAAGTTTCAACTTCACGTACAAAGCTGTTCCCAAGGTATTGCTGACATGCCCTTTTGACAACCTGCCTACAGATGGCCTGTTGTAATTCAGCTCACCTCCCCCCAATAAAATATCCTAAAAATTTCACTTTGATACCCTTATGCATAGTTGTAATAGAGGTCACAGTAGTGGTATTAGTACTATTAGTACTAGCGGTGGTATTAACAGTAATAGCACTAGTACTAGTAGCAGCAGTAGTATTAACTTAAAGGTATTGCCTATTGGTCAATTGAATATCCCTCTGATCAGGTCCTGGAAGTTTCAACTTAATACAATTAGCCACTGCTATGACATTGCCGATACATCCTTTTTATAACCTGTATATTCATATACTTCTTGAAATTTTCATCTAAATGCTCTAAGCCTTACACGTAATTGTAATAGAAGTAGTATTTGGAGTAACAGTAATAGTAATAGTAGAACTAGTATGTTTGGTACTGGTAGTAGTATTAGTAGTAGCGTGAACATATTGCCTTTTGGTCAATTGCTATTCCCCTTTAAACAGTCTCTGAAAGTTTGAAATTAATACACAAATCAATTCTAAACAGGGACTTACGCAGGGGGGGGACACCAGGCCCGGCCCCCCCTGAAATCTCACGATTTTTTTCATTTTTCCATAATTTTCCGATTTTTATCACAGAATAATGGGTTTGAAGGATTTGGCCCCACTCCAAACAAATTGGACCCCCCCCCCCGAAACAAATTCCTGCATACGTGCCTGATTCTAAAGATACGCTTTTTTGACAATCTGAATTTACATAGTGTCTTTTGATTTAGTTCAAAATTACCCCAATTTTCTCTCAATCTTTACCTTCACAAACTTAGCCTTAATGGTACTAATATCACCGTAGTTGTGGCGGTAGTATGAGAAGTAGTAGCAGTATTAGTAGTAGTAGTATAGTAGTAGCAGTATTAGTGTTGTATTAGTAGTAGTAGTAATATTAGTTGCAGCCGTATTAGTAACAGTGGTAGCATGTACATGTTGGCTTTTGGTCATTTGAACATCCCCCCTCGTGATGTTCCGGAAGTTTCAACTTGATACGTAAAGCAGTTCCAAAAATATTACTGATGTGCGCTTTTGACCCCCTTCTGACGCCGTTTTCTTCTTAATGCTCTAAGCATTTCAAGTTGTTCAAATTGAAGTAGTAATAGGAGCAGTTTAGTAGCAATAGCAGCAGTAGTAGTAATAGTAAAAGTAGCAGTGGTAGTAGTGTTAGTAGTGTCATGTGCATATTACCTTTTTGTGAATTGATCTTCCCCTTTAAGTATTCTCTGAAAGTTTTGCTTTAATACCCAATTCCATTCTTAAGATATGAACTTTTGATAATCTGCATGCACATTTTGTGCTTTTATTTAGTTTGAATTCCCCCTCAATATTCTGTCAAACATTCGCCTTAGTAAGTACAACCTTGATTGTGTATTAAATAAAAAAAACAAGTTTTTTAAACTGAAAGTAAGGAGCGACATTAAAACTTAAAACGAAGAGAAATTATTCAGTATATGAAAGGGGCTGTCCCCTCCTCAACGCTTCGCTCATTACGCTAAAGTTGACTCTGTCTCACAACTTTATTTTTTAAAACAATAAAAAACTTGACCTAACCACGCGAAGGGTTGAGGAGGGCACCGCTCCTTTCATATATGCAATAATTTCTGTTCGTTTTAAGTTTTAACGTCACTCCTTACTTTCAGTTAAAAAAACTTGTTTTTTTTTATTTAATTTCTGATCGTTTTTTAAATAATGCTGGGAAATCTGGCGCCCCCATCATAGAAATGTCACTTACCCCAAGGAAACATCCTCCACGAAAAGATTCTCCCGAATAACCCCCTCCTCCTGCCAGGCAATCGGTACGATTTCCCCTGAAAAAAATAAATAAACACGCATCTGTGATCTTTCTTCTGGCAAAAAATACAAAGTTCCAGATTTTTGCAGATATGAGCTTGAAACCTGTGTAATAGGGTTTTCTGATATGTAGAATCTGACGGTGTAATTTTCATTAAAATTCTTTCACTTTCAGGGGATGTTTTCCCCCTCTTTCAAAAACCAGGTAAATTTTCTTAGGCCCGTAGCCTTTGAAGAGTAATACTAAACTTAATAAAATTTATAGGTTATATTTAGAATCAGCATTATAAGTAGAGTGCTAAGTTATACTTTGCTTACACATATAGGAATTACCATGCTATTTGCTTACACATATAGGAAAAACATTTCCAGAGCATGTACTTATGTATTTGCTTGCCCTATGTTCCTTGGCGCCTTTTCAGAGTATGTGCTTATGAATTTGGGTGGATTATGTTCCTTCCTATGTTATTCTAAGGGTTTATAGTTCGTCCCCTGCAATTCTAAGGGTTTATGTTCCCTCCCATGCTATTCTATAGTGCTATGTTCCTTTCTATGCTATTCTAAGGGCTTATGTCCCCCATGCAATTCTATAGCACCATGTTTCTTTCTATGCTATTATAAGGGCTTATGTTCCCTCCCATGCTATTCTATAGCACTATGTTCCTTCCTATGTTATTCTATGGGACCTCTACACGTGATTAAACACGTTTTGAAACTAAATACTATTTGCTTATGTCCCTTTGGTACCTTTCCAAACGAGCGGGGATTCCCCACCGGTTCCTAAACATTGTAAAAAAGTAAGCAGTATGAGCGGGTATTCCCCAAACAAGTGAGTTTCAACTCCAAGTTTTTCAACCAGACTGTTTTTTGAGCCAACATCCGTTTTTTAGAAGTCCAATTAGAGACATCGGAGCTTGCTCCATATACGATAACTCGACTGGTGATTGGTTATAAATAAAAGGACTGATTTTTATTTGTCCTTGAGATTTTGTATAAAATGCTCATACCTTACAATTAAATTTTCATAATGATTTAACATACTATGGATAGTACACTAAATATTGTTAACTTTGAAGCAATGGATACATCAATTTACAATGTGAGTACAGTTTACTAAATTTCTTAATTTATTTCCAAATAAAATCATTTTACCACTCCACTAGTAAATTCAAATTTCAGTGGGACATAGCCCCCCTCCCCTCCAACAATACAAACCCTACAATATGATGAGTATAGTCGCTAGAAAACGTAAAGTACGCTCTTTTTTCTATTATGTAAATAACATCCCCCCTCCCCTCCTATATTTACGAGTTTATTTCATTAGTTTTAGTTATTTCGTTCAAAATATCCTTTTTTCCCATTATCAAAATTTTTTTTCCGGTCTAAAACCACATGTGTTTATAATTACAGAAAGGATCCTTTTTTGGAACCAAACTTCGCACTCTCGTGTTATCACAGATTAATAGCACATGTTTATGAATAGCAGCAAGGGTTTTCCTTGACAAAGAGAGAAATTGTATTCTGGTCTAATTAGACGAGAGATATTCTATTTTCAATTGTATTCCATGATTAAGAGGTTTTTATAAAAATATAAGGCGGGGGAGGGGATCAATGTATCAATTCTAACACCTTCATTGCGAGGTGAAAAAACAAACTATTTCGTCGCATGGAAAGTAAGCGGGAGGGAGGGGAGGGGATTCTTTGTGCAGACTAATTTTTTCTTCTCTAAAAAGGGGAATCGTTTTTTCCATACTAAATTTTGTCTTCTTTTTAAGGAGAAAAATTCCTACAATTACTCTCCTCCTCCAAAGAGAGCTAAGGCTAATGGCATTACTCCAATGCAACACGTGGAAATAACTGGCCCTTTGGGAGCCACGCGAATACAGTCTGGTCAAAAACCAAAAAGAGAATGGGTGGCTGCTCACAGGATGGTGAACCCCGTTGGCTCATCTATGCAAGATACGGACATCACCGCCCCATCCGACACACAAGTGCAGTCTGAATTTGGAAATGTATGTATTTTTACCTAATGTACTTTACGTTATTGCTATTACAAATAGTAGATTTTTAAACGAGTATATTTGTAGGAAAAGGAATCTGATCGCTCATTTTCTATGGATGACTAGATTTGTAGGAAAAAAAGAGTAAATTTTTTTTAATGAGCTATTAAGACAATTATTGAGTTGATTTTTGTTTACCATATTTTATTGCTATTAGTCAAACGTTGCGATGTGTGTGCGCATGTGTGTGTGTGAACGTGTGTGCGCATACGTGTGTGTGTGTGCGCGCATGAATGTGTGCGTGTGTGTGTGTGCGTGTGCGCCTGTGTGTGAACGTGTGTGCACAGACGTGTGTATGTGAGTGTGAGTGTGTACGCATGTGTGCATGTGCGTGTGTGTGTGCGCGTGTGTGTTATTACAAAATTTGTAATTTATTATGCATTTGTTTTGTAAATAATGCTATAAGCAAAATACGAATCCAATTAAGAAAAAAAAACAACATTAAACGAGTAGATTTGTAGGAAAAGGAATCTGATTGCTATTTTTTATGGATGACCAGATTTGTAGGAAAAAAAAAGAGTCAATTTTTTTTAATGAGCTATTAAGACAATTATTGAGTTGATTTTTTTTACCATATTTTATTGCTATTAGTCAAACGTTGCGATGTGTGTGCGCGTGTGTGCGCATGTGTGTGTGTGTGAACGTGTGTGCGCATGCGTGTGCGTGTGTGTGTGTGTGTGTGTGTGTGAGTGTATGCGCATGTGTGTGTGCGTGTGCGCGTTTGTGTGAACTTGTGTGCGCATACGTGTGTGTGTGTGAGTGTGTGCGCATACGTGTGTGTGTGTGTGTGTGTGAGTGTGTGCGCATGTGTGTGTGAGCGTGTACGTGTGTGTGTGTGTGCGTGAGTATTATTAAAAAAATTTTTAATTTATTATGCATTTGTTTTGTAAATAATGCTATAAGCAAAAATTCGTAATTTATTATGCATTTGTTTGATAAATACGAATCCAATTAAAAATAAATTGTTTGATAAATCCGACTAGGAAAAAAATAGTGTTCTATAATTGTGATAAAACTTTCCTCAAAGAAAAAAAAATGTTTGATAAATCCGACTAAGAAAAAATAAAATAAATGGTGTGCTATAATTGTGATAAAACTTTCCTAAAAAAAAAATTGTTTAATAAATCCGACTAGGAAAAAAATAGTGTGCTATAATCATGATAAAACTTTCCTCAAAGAAAAAAAAATTGTTTGATAAATCCAACTAAGAAAAAAATAGTGTGCTTTAATTGTGATAAAACTTTTCTCTACGAAAAAAAAATGTTTGATAAATCCAACTAAGAAAAAAATAGTGTGCCATAATTGTGATAAAACCTTACTCAATAAAAAAAAATTGTTTGATAAATCCAACTAAGAAAAAAAATAGTTTGCTTTAATTGTGATAAAACTTTCGTCAAAGAAAAAAACTTAATCCATTCATTTTCTAGTTTTAGGAGGAAGCTACAAAAACAACTGCCTTCCCTGGCCCAGGACTTCAAAGTATCATGGGTAATTGTCCCCTCTCGCCGGATGATGTTAGTGAAGGTACGTCATTTAGTATCCCCCTGGATTTTCAATTTAAAACTGAAGAAATGGATAGCCTTATGAAAATTGTTGGACCTAATGTTTCCGGGGATATTTTTGACGATGACTTTATAATTAGTGAATTGGATCCTTTGTAAATAGGTGCAGGACATGAAAATAGCGTCGCGTCCCCGGAACTACGTGAATTTTATTTGTTGGAATC
The DNA here is from genome assembly GCF_049724085.1 of Artemia sp. Qi Xiang Cuo. Taxonomy (NCBI): domain Eukaryota; kingdom Metazoa; phylum Arthropoda; class Branchiopoda; order Anostraca; family Artemiidae; genus Artemia; species Artemia sp. Qi Xiang Cuo. The sequence continues at coordinate 72,286,942 of NC_142802.1, read as the reverse complement.
TGCTCTAGGTCACATGCAAACACATAGGGTAGATTTTAATCCTCCCGAGGAAAACGTGGTTGACGGGAGCGTCATTTTAAGACCCTGTAAATGTTGTTCATACCTACATCGACTAAATTCGAGCACCTATTTAGATTCACATTCAGAAATGGGGGGGGGGGGTCAGGGAGGGATTAAGGCATCGGTAAATCAAAAAGTTTATTTACAAAAGGGGACATCTGGGGATATTTTTTATTTTCATTTTTCAACTGGCAACCAAACTTTTTACCCTGGTCTAAATGAATTTGAGGGTAACTTTTTCAACTGGGTAAATAAATTAATTTTAACTTGGGACACGTTTAACGAAAGGGAAAGTGGGTCCACCATTTTATACATTGAACACATGGATCTGAATCTCAGTAGATTAAAAAAAAACTTTATTTTAAGGGGAGGGCTGGGTAACAAAATAAATTGCCACCCAGATTTGTCAGCTAAGGGAGGGGTTCAAGGTTTCAGATTTGACACAGGGCTGCAATGCTTTAAATATGCATTTTTAGCAGCAGCCCATAAAACATTAAAAAAAGATTCATCAATAGAAAATCTCGACAGATTTGCACGTAACGGTGGTGAAAATTTCCCTAAAGTAAATTTTGACTGTTTAGAGGGGAAGTGTCCGGTGTCCTTAAAAGAAATAAACGTATTTGAAAAAGCAAACGAAAATCTTGTGTTAGAGAGGTTTGTTCTCCAATATGCCACGCAATTTGTAAATGGGGGACAGAAACCAAATGAAAAAGGAGTTTTGTATTCTGTTAGGACACCGTCGGTAGATAATGTTAAAAATTGGTTTTGGATTATTTATGAACCCCCCAAACATGTAAATTCCTATGGTAATTTTTTCCCCGTTACGGCAATAATCTTATCCCAAGGTGTGAAGAAAGGGGATCGTCACTATTGCCCCATGTGCCTTTCCCCATTTAGAAATGAACAAACATTCACAGATCACATGAGATATTGTAAAATTCATAGCAATCAAAAAATTGAAATGCCAGCAGAAGGAAAATATACTTTACAATTTAAAAATTTCTAAAATTCCCTGCTACAGGTTGATAAAGTATCTTTGGGTTGTGAATCAAGAAGAGTGGATGTTTCGGACCCATCAAAGCCAAGTATACACGAGCGAAACAAACTAGTTGCGCTTTCCAATGTGTAGGCCCACCGCGATTCTAACAATAAAAAGTACTTGGAAGAGTTTTTTTTTGCTATGGATGAGGAGGGTGGCATGGAAAAGTTATTGGTATCTTTAATAAAAACAGCGAACGGTGCAATTTCACGATTGCGTCACACCAACTACCCAATGTCATTATCAGATAAAGAGCAACTGGCACTAGAAAAGGGGACAATTTGTTGGGTTTGTAGGGGTGCCCTTGCCCGAAAAGACGCTGTCCAAGATCACAATCATTTTATTGACCCTAATTCAAAGGGAAAAAGTAACTTTTGGGGATGGGTTCACAACTCATGTAATTTTAAAATTAAACAGAAACTCTTTCTTCCAGTTTTCATAATTGATCACAAATAAGACCTGTATTGTGTGCTACAAGGAACAGCACATCTACAAGGAAATGGAGCAGTTGATGATACATAGGTGATAGACAGCTTTTCCTACAAAATCATTCCTAAATCGTTGGAAAAGTTGCTTGTTTTGGAATTTATGTGGAGATATGTTGAAGACGACGCTGATACACGAGTAAAATTCGCTTTTCAGATTTCTAGACTTTTTCCCTAAATCATTGAGTGAATTAATTCAACTGCAGAAAAACGATGACGGCTGCAACGCTTTCCCCCTTCTCAAACAACAATTTCCAAATTATTTATATGATTTGTTGACAGTCAAGGGCATATATCCTTATGATTATTATTGTTCCATGTCGAGATTCGCCGAGAAAACTATTCCCTCGATCGAATCGTTTTACGACAGTCTACACGATCGTAGGTGCACCCCCGATGAATACAGTTTTGCTAAAAAAGTGTGGGCAGAGGGAGGGTGTAAAAATGGGTTTGACTACTGCAAGCTGTACTTGTCGAGTGATTTGTTATCTTTCTTAGACATTATGTGTAAAAATACAGAAAAAATCTATGGGGAATTTAATCTTGATTAAGGATATTATTTTTCATCTCCTCATTTGGTGTTGGACCTCATCCTAAAATTAGCAGGGAAAAAATTGTGCTAATCACTGACATCGATCAGCACCTGTTCATCGAAAGGTCAATGAGGGGTGGGTACGTTTTTCACGGAGATCGTATTTTGGAAACTGATCGCACTTGAGAGAAGACGGGGATAATATTAGATGCTGTTTTCATTGACATGAATTATCTCTACTTTTTGGACGAACCCTATTCAGTACGACCCTGAGATGACTATAAATGATTCAATAACCCTCAATGCCATCATTCTCCCAGCACTCTTAGCGCTGAGGAGAATTGGCCGGTTGGACGGTTTTTTGAGATTTACGGGGAGATAACAGTTGAGCTTCACGATTCGGAAAAGTTGTTTTTCCGTGCATCAATAGACCTGTGACTAGGGAATCTTTGAGTCCCCGAAATAGGCGTTTAGTCGAGGTGGACGGATTGCATTGGTCACCTTCAAAACAAAAACTTATTGCTGACATTCTGCCGAAAAAAAATACTGTTGCACATCATTTGACTTTAAAATGAATGTGCAACAACGATTTCAACGTTAAAAAGGTTCATAGAGCCCTCCAGTTTAGCCAAAAACCCTATCTGAAAACGTTTGTTGACACTTTTGACAAGAAACATTCTGAAGCGCAAACGAAAGCCGAAAAAGAAATTTATAAGCTCATTTTGAATTCGGCTTTTGGCAAAATGTGTGAGAGTTTTCGCAATAGGAATTGTTGTGACGTCGTGACCGATCCCGAACCATGTGATCGAACTATTGCCGATCCAAATTACACTTCCTTTACAATCATTGGCCAGGACATGGTACTATTGAATAGAAAAAAAGAAGCATTGTCCTGAATAAAAATATTGCTGCAGGAAGTGCGATCTTGGAGATCTCTACAAAGATCTCCATGAAAGATCCAGTATGAATCTAGCTCCTGCACTATGAAGACCAGAATATGAAATAGATGGTTATCCTAATCGAAAATCATTTGAGTGAATAAAAGGATTAAAGTTGCGCAATTACTGGATGCCTGAACTGTCATCTGAGAAATTTATTCAACATAATTTTTCTTTCAACAACACGTTTTTTGGATTTTTAGGGGGGTAGTCAATCACCCCCCTTGCGAGTAAGTCTCGTTTAATGATGTTTAAAAAAAATTGTGTTCGGGCATATCGCCAAATTATATAATAAATATTCCAGTATCCTAAGACAAGTTCGACCCAGCTAATGAGCTCCAAAACGAAAAATTAGACCGACTACTTAGTAAGCAGGGTGATTTAATAACTGCAGTTAACAATTTGTCTTCTGAGATACAGGAGTTAAAGAATGAGGCTTTAAAAAGAGATAGAAAAATAGCCGAATTAGAAAGGTCACTGGAAGAGCAAAAGCAGAAAAACTCGTTGCTCGAGCGTCAAATGCTACTAATTGAAGTAAAAGAAAGAAGTTCGAACTTGATCATACACGGCTTACCGACAGATATTAATCCGAATCAATCCCTTGAAGCTCACGTGAAAGATCTACTTAAGAATACCTTAAAAATTGAGTCATCTGTGTCAATTAACAAATGTTACCGCTTAGGAGGAAAAACTGTCAATATAACGAATAGACGTCGTAATCAAAGTCAGACACGTAAACCGATAGTTAATCTAGTGCTAATTAGGCTCAGGAATGAAGCTGAAGCTTATCTAGTTATGCAAAACGTATCCAAGCTTAAGGGCTTTGGAATAAAAATTTGCATGGACCTTCCTCCAGCACTTTACGCTTTACGCACAGGATTCCTCACTAAAGCAAAAGAGATGAAGGAGTCTGGAATGATTATTACTTCTCGGGTGAAAAATAAAGGAACCCATGTATGGCTTGAGATAAAAAAATGGTTCGGTGATATGGGAGAGAGCTGATCAATAATTGAATAGGATAGTTGTAATCTGGGTTAAGATTTATATGATTTTGTGGAGTATTTTGTTTATTTTGTGTTTAGTGCTCTGGCTGTTAAGTTAGTTGATAATTTATGATTGTTTGAGGATTATGATTATCTTATTTTCAGAGACCCGTTCGCAAAAGTATCATAATGAGTATTATGTGTTTTTTTCTTACTTTTTTTTTTTATCAAAACTGTTATATTTCATTTCTTTAATTTGTGCCACACTATTCCTGATTTTTCTTATGTAAGGTTTTCATGCTATAAAGTTCTAGTTTTTTGTTTATGTTTGGCTCTTTCAGATGAAGTTCTGGTTACAATTGTGTCTCCTTTGACTCTCCGTATGGTTGCTAAGTCACTTTTTGTCAATAAGTATACCCAGTATCGAGATAATGGATGATAGAATTCGTAATTTTGAGGAACTCCCCCTAGATTTAGGTAAAATATTTGAGAATTTATGCAAAGACAATGATGTTTTTGATATGATGGTTCATTCTATCCCAAAAAATAAATATCTACTCCCCACCCAAGTTTAATTTTAGAATGGCATTTTTGAACTGTCGTGGGTTACTAAATATTTTTGATCAAATATCCCTGTTTATTTCTCATCATAATATAGATGTCTTCGCCTCTTGTGAAACATTTTTAAATGATTCAACAAAGACATTTATTAATAAACAGGATTATACTTTTTTTCATAAGAATCGGATTAATAAAAAAAAGGGAGGGGTAGGTTTTTTCATTAAATCAACAATTCAGTCTGATCTGGTGAGCGAATTTGATCACCTATATCTTGAAATGGCGTTTGAATTTTTGGCAGTTAAAATAGATGTAAATGGTATGAAAATTTTGTGTTGTGTTTTTTACCGGCCTCCAAGTTCTCTTGCTTCAAAATTCATGGAACTTCTTGATGATTTTGTGCTTATTGCTTCGAAAAAGTATGCAAAAATAGTTATCATGGGTGACTTTAATATTGATTTATATAATTCTAATAATTCAAGTGGTAATTTCCACGGAATATCTTCTGACAAGGCTGATTTGTTATCAGTTTGCTTGTCCGGTGGTCTCTTACCAGCTTATGGAGTCCCAACAAGAATAACGAAAGATTCTGCTTCCCTTATTGATAATTTGTTTACGAATCTGGAACTAAAGTCTAGTGATGTGGTTATTGAAGATTTTTCAGACCATTTGATGCTTGTGACCCACCTTCACTTGATTACAGAGTTTAACAGGCCTACTAAAATAAAAGTGAGGATGACTAATAGAAATTCCTTAAGTAAACTTAAAGTATTGCTTTCTTCAAGTGACTTTTCTTCTTGTTTAGAGTCTTCGGACCCTGATTTTGCTGCTGAATTTTTTTGTGAATCAGTTGAAACGTTGTTTCAATAATGCTTTTCCTCTCCACCAAATATCGAGAAGAAATAGTATGAAGCCGATTAAGCCTTGGATATCTCCTGGATTGCTGGTATCAATAAAAAATAAGAATCTGTTATACAAGGCATGCTTAATGCATCCATCTGAAGTCAAATTAGCTGAATTTCGTAGATGCAAAAACAATTTAACAAAAATTTTATGATCACCAAAAAGTCATTACTTTACCGAAGCATTTGTTGAAGCAGAAGGGTTCCCCTAAAAGACATGGAAAATAATTAATAAGTGCTTAGGAAAGCATAAAACCCATGATCTTCCTGATGAATTAGTAGCTGAAGATGGAACTAAACTGGCTACAGGGAAAGTGGAAGTCATAAATGCATTAAAGATACACTTTGAGAAAATTGGCGAGGAAACCGCGTCAACTGCTGGAAACAACCTGGGCCATCATCTGGATAATGAAACTGGAGAGGACTTTCAATCATATCTACCCCCGTCTCACAATTGCTCCATTTTTCTTACTCCTGTAACCTGAACTTTTACTTGCAACAAAGCTTTTAAAGAATGGATCTTTGGAAGGGACCGATGGGTCATTGACTAATCTGATTAAGTGCATAGCACAAAATATTATAGACCCGCTTTCCCATGTGTTCAACCTCTGTTTTAAAACCGGAAGATTTCCTTCTTGTTTGAAGTCTGCAAGAATTATCTCTTTGTATAACGGAGGAGACCCGAAGAACCCAACAAACTATCGGCCAATTTCGATCCTGTCTAAATTTGGGAAGTTGCTCGAAAAGTGCCTATATAACCGTATAGTCATCTATCTATATGAAATCTAAATTTTTTAGTCCAATGTAATTTTGGTTACGAAAGTCTCACTCTAATGAGCATGCTATTATGGCAATGACTAAGTTTGTTCATGACGCCCTGGACAAAGGTGATATTCCTGCTACAATTTTTATTGACATTAAAAAGGCATTTGTTACGATTTCCCATTAAATATTACATACTAAACTTGATAACTGCGGCATAAGAGGCCCAGTTAATGACTTAGTAATGTCATACCTAAAAAACCGAAATCAGTATGTAGACGGAGGTGAAACTTCTTCCTCATCAGTATCTCAATCTCAGTCAATTGGAGTCCCACAAGGCTCTATTTTGGGTCCACTCCTATTTCTTATCTATGTTAATGATATCAGTAATAGCATCAATGATATTGGAATTAGCATATTATTCGCCGATGACACGGCATGCAATGTCAGCAGCCCCGACTCTAGATCTTTGAAGCTTAGGTTGGAATCAGCACTGTCGAAGCTTATCTTATGGTTTTCGAGAAATAAATTGACTATCAATTGTACTAAGACAAAATTCATCATCTTCTCTCGTACTGGGAAAACAGCACCGGAAATTATGATGATTAATATTCAAGGCCTACCTACTGAAATTGAAAGAGTTGATGATATTAAATATCTCGGGATAATAATGGATTCAAGTTTATCATTTAAAAGCTATGCAATTTATCTTCGAATGAAACTGGCAAGAAATATTGATATGATGAATAATCTAAAATTTGTTCTGCCGTTTTTTGCCCTGAAATCTCTTTATCATTCTCTAGTGCATTCATATATAAATTACTGTCCTATAATTTTTTTGAATACTTTTAAAACTCATATTCTTCCTCTTCAGAGGCAACAAAATAAAGCTCGGCGTCTATTGAAAAATTGCCTGCCTAGCCCATTTTCTTACCCTCGTAAATTATTAACGAAAAGAATGTATCATATTTTAAATATCCTTCCACTGGAACTTTTCTCTTCTTTCCATTCTGTTCTTTATATGATTAAATATGTTCAAGGTCTTTTGTCTGAGTATTTTTATTTGCATAATAATTTTTTCAGGATGATGATGAGGTTTTAAATTCATATTGGATCCGTGGCAGTTCTGTTGTCCGTCAGGCTTTATTAAAATCTGAAAGGTCCCGTTTTTCACCAAGGCATAGTATTATATATAATTGGAATAAATTTCAGTTTTATAGATTTGAATAATTTGTTGGTTAATAATAAAATTAGATTAATGAATCATTTAATCAGTAATTATTAATTTGATTTATTTTCCAGGGTGGATGCTCCTCATTTCACTTTATTTATTTGGTTATTTTGATTTTTTGCCGATTTTGTTTGTTGTTACCGTACGGAGAGTTGAAAAGCAATCTTTTTATTCCAGTATCTGGAGATAGTATTATTTATTTATTTCTGAGTGTATATAAACCCACACACTAGTTATTCTCACTGTGGGTCATTAATTTGATAGTTTTGTCAAAACATTTTTTATTGATTAATAAAGAACTTGAACATGAACTTGAACTCATGTTGGAATTCTACTACAATGTGGCTAGGGTACAGTGGCCGGAGAAGGGGCAAGTAGAGGTCTGCTACTGGGACACAAATTCTCTACTGCTAAAAGTAAAAACCCCAAACCTAATTGATGATTTGGCACACGGTGAAATTATCAGCTCACGGATGGACTACACCAATTGGAGTGGGCTTTACCCGGAGCTAGTGAAACGTCGGGCGCCATATCAGACTCTATTTTTTAAATCAGAAACGAGAAGCGACATGATTTCCCGTTGTATGTTTGTAAGTCCGAAGGTGTACTTTATACAGACAAACGACGAGGAAATCAAGAAACGTTGCAAAGGAGTACCCAAGCACTATGTGGATAAGAATTTCGACATGGACATCTATAGGAATTGTATTGTTCAAAATACAATTCCACGAGCCAAATTGCTGGCCATTCGTTCACTCAACTACAGGAACTTTACTGTAAATGTAGAAAAAAATGCATGAGAACTATTTCCGACAAGGTTTATGTTTGTAAAAACGGTGTGACTACTCTCCCCCTGGGGCACTATTTAACTTCCGACCGAGCCGACTGTGTTAACCATAGGGAAAGTCTCGGTTTGAATAAAGTTCAATAAATTTTTCCCATAACCTTGGGGGGGGGGCCTCACGGCCTTGGGGGGCCTCTTGGCCCGGGGGAGGGGGGGAGGCTGGCTGCCAGCGGGGGGCGCACCGCCACTACCAAAGTTATCTTTTTTTTTACTTAGAACAGATTTTTTTTTGTAAATATACATGTTGCATTTAAAAAAAGTGATATTATTCAGTGTATTTTTCATTAAATGTTGTATTTATAAATAAAGTATATTTATTAAAGTGCTTTTTCTAGTGCATTTTTTATTAAAAATTAAAAAAGCGTATTTTTCTTTGTTTTCTGTAAAGTGTTGTTTATAATAAAAAAAATATGATTCTTTATTGATTTTGTTCTTCTCATTATTATTCTTGAACGGACTAGTAGGGAAATTATTTAGTCATTAGACAACTATAGTTTACAGTTAGTTGTCCAGGTGAACTGTTGAAGGGAACATGTATCAATTCAAAACACTATTCAGATCGTTTCTGTGTGGGCCATCAATGCCAGGGAGAACGGCACTCTAAACAAAAATAAATAAATTTTGAGATAAAATGTTTGTGGAAAGGCCAAAAAAATCTATTACTGATACAGTATTTGGCAGGAATCCTATTTTAAAATAAAAGAAATTACCATGGCGGAATTTGTAAACAAACAATTCAGGCAAGGACTTGATGTTTTAACCATTATTGAAGGAAGATTTTGGTTGATCATTGAGGATCTGACTGGATCTATTGAACACTGATCACAGAAAACGCTTCACTTGTTCACCGTTCGCTCTCATCAGGAACAGATTTCCATTACTCTAGTTCTACACAATGTCTTTCATCAGAGCAATTGTATGCGAACACTTGCATTGAACTGCACCTACTATATCATCTACAGAGTTGTTCATGATTCTAGCTCGCTAATAACTCTTAATAAACAAATCTATCCAGGCGCCCCAAAATTTCTGCTCTCAGCGTACAATTAGGCAACTAATAAACCCTACGGCTAAATCCTATTAGATCTTAATCAAAATACACCCGAGGATTTGCGTGTAGTCAAATATATTTTTGACAATGAAATTACAGTATATTTCCTCGTGAACACTAAAAAGACCTATTAGTCGCTATCATGACACTGAAGAAACTACATGAAAATAGACATTTATTTTCAGTTCTAAGCACTTCAAAACCCCCACTTAGGAAAGCCATACTCAAACATGGTATTGACAATGATTTCATTAATCTAATATCTGAACTTTGTTTAAATTTGACCGAGGCCAATGTTCAACTGCCAGAAGTAGTTAAGCAACAGGCAAAGCAATATCGTTCCATTGTACGTACATTGGCCTCTAAAAACAAAGGAAAGAATTTTAAAAGGAAACGACTTCTTCAGGCAGGCGGTACCTTTTTCACACTTTTACTGCCAATAATTGCAGGACTTGTAAACAGTTTTCTCTAATGAGAATGGCAAAACCCTATAAATTGACTACAATAGAACTCGCTCTCTCACCCTTGGAACACTTTGAGGACAATCTGAGTAAATTAATTGACAATGAGAATATTGAGGATGATAAGAAACTGCTTTTACTTCAAGATGCACTTCGCCGAGTGGACAAACATAAACTCTATCGTGCGAAGGCCAGTGGTTTTGATCACAAAAAAGAATCATCTTCTCAAGTTTCTGCTGCTGCTGGAACAAAATTAAAGATGGGGTATTTTGAATAATTTTAATCGAAAATCGTAAATATATTCCCCAACTAATTTCGTGAAAAAAGTACACAACTCCTAACATACCTCATAGAAAGAGGTCAAGATCATATTCAAGTTAAGGGCAATGGGAAAGAGATTATAATTCAAGGCAAGCGCTATTATTCTCTTGATTTAGTCCACCACCTGGCTATACATCTTAACGTAGTATTATCATTCGAAGCTAATCTATACAACCTTTTAAATATATGAAACTCTTCCAAAAGCATTAATAGGATTAGGAAAATTCTAAAAAAATTAAATGAAGATTCACCAACAACACCATTAAACTGTGAAAAAGAAGAAGAAGATTTTAAATAAATTTTGGAAAACATTAGCACACCTAGTGGAAAATTTAGAATAAGGAGCAGCAGCAGACAACCGACACCTAAAAAGCAGCAGAGATTCACACAGTCATCATCAACACAACCACCACCAACCACCAGTGTACGACTGGGTAATGGACATTACAATCAACATTAGCCTTCCAAACGGACGAATTTATAAAACATGCTATAAGAAGATGTCCGTGGAGTGGGAAGTTGAAATTCTTCCACCACTCTTTCCAAAGTCACTGGTGTTCACACTAAAAGTGAAAAAGACTATCTACAAAATGAGTTAAGTTACACACTGCATAAAACTTATAGGCTTTGTGCTAATCCTTATCGAAAAACTAAAGCCTTTTACTCCCTGTCTATAATTCAAGCAGATCTCATAACTCTAGACGAGATTCAACGACGTTAAAAAATATCGTGCACTTATATTCTACTTGTAATCAGTGTTTTTAGTCGCTTTGCATATGCGGTTCCATTACGGTCAAAAAGAGCTGTTGAAGTTTATAAGGTCATTTAAAGTATTCTTGATCAGGATTCACATACAAAAATTCAAACGGATTGTGGTCGTGAATTTGTTAATCCCCATGTTGCAAAAGTACTAGCTAAATATAATACACTGCTCTATCATCGTTATAGTCCTATAACGGCTGCATTGGCTAAACGATTGATAAGAACTATTCAACTTTTAATTTCAAGATATTGTACATTGAAAAATACATCTGCTTTTATTCATGATTTAGGTAAAATGATGTGAATTTATATTCAACGACCTCATCGATCATTGTCCAATTCAACCCCAACGGAAGTTCATCATTCTGATCATGATACAATTGACACCTTTCTTAAACAATATTCCAATGAAATGATTGTCAAGAAGAAAAAATTTAATGTTGGTGATACTGTTCGAATTAATAGAGCACCTAATGTTTCTCAAAAGGATAATTACTTGATTTTAACAGAACTTCTTAAAGTGTAAGAAATCCTACAAACTACATATTTATCTTTCAGTCAGCGCGACACCACTTCTGATTAGACCCTCGGCGGATTTTATAAATATAAACAGCTAATAGTTAGAAGTAATATAGTTATCTGTGGAATTGAAAAGATATGAAAGACTCGTACTCACAGGGGTAGGAAACCGTTACTTGTTCGGTGGCTAGGATACAAATCTGATTTTGATTCTTGGGTCAGTGTTGAAGTTATTGACCATACCCAGTGATTTCTATATAATTTTTATTCCGATGTTTTCGATCCTTTTTACAATTACTTGAAGAAGACAAGTCATTTTTGGATGAAACTCTCCCCTACTATGAAATTTGATGGTACGTATGAAGTGGCTCTTGTCGATTGTATTCTCCAAAATACCTATGACATCCCAAGAAAGGATCGTGTGTATGATATAAAAGTTAGACCATTCGATTGGTCACTCTTTGTCGAGTATGAATGGGTTGAAGCACTTAAATCTAGCGAATATCCACATGTCAAATTGAAATATATTGAATATGATGATATGAGAGATTTGTTTCGTACAATCAAAAGAAAAATCTCATATCGTAGGAATGGTATATTCCATCTTAATTATTCATTGGAACACGATAGGATTTAAATTACCTCACCTGTTGACACTGAAATAATTGTCCTCAGTAACGATCTGAGAAATGTTCTTGGTATTTAACAGAATCTGATCATTGGTGATCACGCTTGCCCCAATTACGGGACTAATCAAGTAAGTTTTGCTAATTATCCACCTGGTTTCGCCTCTAACTATAGTATATTTTTTTTTGCTTCCTTTGTGGAAATATCGAGAGTTTGTAATTCAAATGTCCTCCTCCTGCGTGTTCTCGAACGAAAAACAACTCATGATCTTTTTCATCACTATAGTATAAAGCATCTTTAATATTTTCCTGTAAATACTTCGTATTTGGAATTCTATCAGTTTACACTAAGAAGTGAATTGGGTGATCCTCTAGCCATAACAAAAGGTTTAGCAGTAATTACATGTAATTTTCAACCTTTTGTCTGCGAGACCAACACTATCACCTAACATGAACAATAGAATAATTCCATTTGTCTTTTCCGAAATTGATTTCTAAGTTGGTGTTCCAAGTCCACATAACATTGGCTATATATTCTACCGCAGCGCGAGTTGTACCACAATTTCCGGTTATAGTCTAGCTAGCTAGCTTGCTATGATACTTGGTTCTGCACTACCCCTTGCCATAAAATATCTTGTACCTGAATCTTCAAATTTTTCTGCGTTAAAAATACAGGACTGGGGTTCGGGCAGGAATTTTTAGGAGAGTTTTAAAAAAAATATTAGATCTTCAGCAATAGCCGTTCGTGAGCAATTAAAATATCGGCAAAATGGGGAGGGATAGAAAAGGATGCGTGCACGTCATTTACTCATCAATGTCCATCCAGGCAGGAAGCGAAGGACATCGACAAGGACTTTGATGAATAAAACAAGGAAGACGAATAAGCAGAAGAAGAAGAAAAATAAAAAGAATGTTAGATCAAAGAAGGATTTCTTCTCTTAAGATGACTTATCTCCCCTAAAAGGAATCATATCCATCAATCAGTTCCTCATTAAATCTATTCAATGCTGAAAATGGTGATGTCTGTGTCAAGTATGGTTATTATGAACAATTTCATCCCCAACAACCCCTCTCGGAAAATATACTCTTTTAAATATTTTCCAATGAAGACTCTTTCATTTATTTTTCATCAACATTTATCTATTTAAATGGTGTGGCGAATAAAAAGCTAGATAATACAGCTCCATCTGTTTTCAACAGTCTCTCTTACTAGAACTGTATGCTACACTACCTATTCAAACAAATAAATGTGTTTATTAATGGAATGTTGGCGAGCACTAGCAATAATTTATCAAACTATGCAAGCTACATACAATTTATGATGATGACACCAAAGGCGTACAAGGAGTTGAGAGGACACTCATTGGGCTATGAATATCGATCAGGTGTTGATACTGATGGTGAGTTGACTACTGCAGTGAGCCAGGAGTATCATCTGGTTGGAAAATTAAATCATGAGATATTCAATATATCTCAATGGTTACCCCCTAATGTCAAGATTGACATAAAATTGCAACTGGCCCCATCGAATTTCATCTTGAGAAAAACACTTCCTGCAGCACCCGATGCAAATGTCATTATCACATCGGCAATTCTCCACGTCCGAAAACAACAAGTTATGAGCTCTGTTGCATTGGCAGTATAAAAGCTAAGAGCCAATGGCAACAACATTAAACTTCTTGTCCCCCATACAATCACAAATCAACGTCACATTGTCAATGGTTCTCTTAGCTATAGAGATTCATCATATATCAATGGAGAATTCCCATCTAAATTGGCATTGGCCTTTGTGAATAGTGGCAGTATCGTTCCATCCTGGATTGAATATCCCCATGATATTAATTTTTTAGATCTATCTAGTCTCTTGTTCAAAGTGAATGGTATTCCACTGTACACTCTATCATTTGACAAAAAATCCTATAGAAGTCTGTACGATTTGACCATGCAATCCCTAGATCATGACTCTCAACTATTTGAAAATGGAATAACCAATTCAATGTTTTCAAAAAATCATGGGGTAATTGTTTTGGACTTGTCGGGGACTCAGGATATGAGCATAGTACGAACATGTACGTTTAGAGTGTACATTTGCCGATGCTTTGACTGAGAGTATCACGCTAATACCATTGAGTCAATTTGAAACCTATTGGGAAATCACACCTAGACGGCAATGTTCTACTAGACCTAGCGCCATGAACACAAACCAAATAATCAAGGTATTTAGTATGGATCCATACATTTCCAAGTACAAGTCCTATTGCATACCGTCGGACTTTGTTGAAAAATTCCAAGAGTTAACAATACCTTAATCATTGTTAATAGCAGTCCATGGAGTTTGAAGACAAGTTAGTGGCTCTGCATCTTTCAAACCGCGAAAAATATAGAATTTTTTGATCCTCTTAGCTTATCGTATAAATTCTACACTCCAAACATCAGCAACTTTATTGAAAGCAGTGGGAAAACAATTATTCAAAATCAACGAAGAGTACAGGATTTAAAGACTAAGACATGTGGCTTTCATGCACTACTCTTTTTCATGTTCAGATGTCGTGGCTATACCTACAAGCAGTTTCTCGACATCTACGTTGACTTACCTCGATTGAACGACTTTCTAGTGGAAAATATACTTACAAGCGTTTTTAATATTTATTTTAGTGCCATACTAATAAAATTTTCTAAAAATTTATGTTAGACTTTTTATTAATAAATTAAAAATGTATGTAAATGATAAAAACGACTTTTCTACTCTTTAGATTTCTTCTTCTACTAGATATTTGTTGATAACAACTAGTGCAGTTAGATTATCCGAATTCACAGTATACTGATCCTAATGTACTGCAATCTCAGGGTCACATTTTCTACAGTAGATCTTAACTTCATGCTTTCCATATTTCTTTGTATAGTCAATGATACTATTTTCATTCATTCTATATAATTCCCATGTTTCGATTTGCCTATTTGAAGTAATGTCACAAACAGTGTCCTCACAGTGGCGAATCACATTCCATCACAGCCAAATAAAAATCAGTAGGTTTATAGTCATGGTAGTCATTGTCTTCACAACGATGACATAAAAACCAAATTCTTTTGTTGTTCCAACAGTTGAATCGCTGACCCGGTTCCTCCTCCCAAAACAATCTAAAACCACGACGATACCAATCTCTTAGCAATAAACTAAAATCACGCTTAGGATTCTTTCCAATCATAACGGGATATGTATTCTCCCATTGATTACATTTATCATAGAGGCAATTGGAGTATAGGTGCCCTCTAGGATGAGAGTCACACACCTCTTCATGACAGGAATTACAACCATTAATTTGTATAGCATATCGTTTACGCAATTTACATGGGGTACATAATCTACACTTTTCATTACACTCATAAATCATTTTGCAGGTCTCATATGTTAATAAGCTGTCTAGTATGTAAATGTATAGCAGATATGTATGCAACATTTTTGTCTGTTTTGATCATCCGACTGCCAAACTGAAACTTAAGCACCAACACCCCTAAAGTGAGAGAGAGAGATAGAGGAGTTAACATTACCGATGTCTCTGATTCGCCCCTTAGGAAATTGATGTCGGCTCAAAAAACAGTCTGATTGAAAAATATTGAGTTGAAATACATTTGTGTGGGGAATCCCCGTTCATACTGCTCGTTTTTTTGCAATGTGTTGGAGTCGGAGGGGGATCCCCGCAGGTTTGGAAGGGTACAATGAAAAGGCAAGCAAAACGTGTTTAATCTTGAGTAATGGTTCCATAGAACAGCATAGGAAGGAACCTGGCGCAAAAGAATAGTATGGGAGGGAACATGAGCCCTTAGAATAGCCTAAGAGGAAACATAAGCCCTTAGAATAGCATAGGAAGGAACATAAACCCTTAGAATAGCATAGAAAGAAACATAGCACTATAGAATAGCATGGGAAGGAACATAAACCCTTAGAATAGCATGGAAGGGAACATGAACCCTTAGAATAGCATAGGAAGGAACATAATCCACCCAAATTCATAAGCACATGCTCTGGAAAGATGCCAAGGATCATAGGGCAAGCAAATCCATAGGTACATGCCCTGGAAATGTTTTTCCTATATGTGTAAGCAAATAGCATGGTAATTCCTATATGTGTAAGCAAAGTATAACTTTGCACTCTTCTATTTTAAGCCCATTCTTTATCTACATCTATTGACGTCAAAATTCTTTTTTGAGAAGTTTGAATTACTATAGAGTCGTATGGATTGTTTTTTTTATTGTTTTTTTTTTTATTACGTAATTATTAGTACTTGTATGAGGGGGTTCTCTCCTAGTTACATACAACGTTGTTTACGCTAAAGTTAAAAATTCGTTTGAATCACAAACCCCTGAATACCAAAGGCCGTTTAATTAGAATAGATAGCTCTTTTGAACGTACTAAAAAAAACTGTAGCGTTAAGAGCGAGGTATTTACTTGGGGGCGAACCCCTTCATATACCTAATAATTTCTGTTCGTTTTAAATTTTAATGTTGCTCCTTACTTTCAGTTGAAAAAACTTGTTTTTTTTTAAATTTAATTTCTGGTCGTTTTTTAAATAATGCTGGGAAATCCGGCGCCCCCTTCATAGAAATGTCCCTTACCCCAAGGAAACATCCTCCACGGAAAGATTTTCCCGAATAATTTTTGAGTAATTTAATTTTTGAACGTTTTTGAATTAATGCAGGTTTTGATTTTGGCTCACCGTACATGAATAATTAAAAAAAAAATTGTATATTAATTTTACTTTTATTTGGTTAAATGGCTTTCTCGAAACTTGTTTAATTTTATTTACGAACGTTTTTATTAGTAATAAATATACGTAACTTACGAATGAACTTACGTAACTAACTTCTATATTCATATATTTTAATATGTATATTAGGGGGTTTGCCCCCTATTCAATACCTTGCTCTTTAAGCGAAAGTTCGAATTTTGTTCCAATTCTTTAAAAATGACCCCTTAATCACAAAGGCCGTTAATTAGAATAAATAGCTCTTATGAAAGTACTAAGAAATCTTTGGCTTAAAGAGTGACGTATTGACTAGGGGGTGAACCCAATAATAAAGCTAATATTTTCTGTTCGTTTTAAGTTTTGCTCCTTACTTTCAGTTGAAAAACTTGTTTCTTTCTATTTAATTTCAATTTTTTTTTATTTTGATAAAGAATCCGGCGCCCCCTTCATAGCAATTTCTCTTCCCCCATGAAAACTTCCTTCATGAGAATATTCTCCCATATAACTCCCGAACCACCCCCACCCCCCCCTACCAGAAATAATTCCCCCTGAAAACGTCTGTATACTTCCCAATAACCAAAACTATATGTTAACATTGGGTAAAGTTCAAACTTTCAGCCCTTCCCCCGGGGGCTTCGAGGGATTAAGTCATCCTAAAAGACATAGTTATAATGTTTTCGACCATGCTGAACAAAATGGCTATCTCACAATTTTGATCAGGTGACTTTGGGAAAAAAATAAGCGTGGGAGGGGGCCAAGTTGCCCTCCATTTTTTGGTAACTTAAAAAGGGCACTAGAAATTTTAATTTCCGTTCCAATGAGCCCTCCCACGCTATTCTAGGACCACTGAGTCAATACAAGCACCCCTGGGAAAAAAAAAAAAAGAACAAAAAAACACCCATCCGGGATCGTTATTCAGGAAAAAAATTGAAAATTCCACATTTTTTTAGATTTGAGTTTGAAACCTCTACAGTAGGTTTCTATGATACGCTGAATATGATGGTGTGATTTTCATTAAGGTTCTATAACTTTTAGGTCTTTCCCCCTTTTTTCTAAAATCAGCCAAATTTTCTCAGGCGCGTAACCTTTGATGGGTAAGATTAAACTTGATAAAACTTATATATTTGAAATCAGAATTAAAATCTGATTCTTTTGATGTATCTATTGGTATAAAAATTCCGTTTTTTAGAGTTTCGGTTACCATTGAGCCGGGTCGCTCCTTACTTACAGTTCGTTACCACGAACTGTTTGATTATTGGTAATTAAAATAAAAAAAAAACTTGCCGAAATAGAAGTTTCCTAAAGAAAAGTAAAGGCCATATGAAACATAAGGAAGGGGGTAGTATCCAAATTATTGTTTGTAGTGAAGCTATATTTGTCTTGAACCGTCTTGGTAAGAACTAATAAAATTAAACTGAATTTTTGATATATAATGATATTAATTTCTGAAAGCTCATCAGTTCAAAATTTAATTTTACTGTAATTTTGATGTTTATTTTAAGTGTTATAATAAGAATAAATGAAGATAGTTGTAATATAATTCGTGTTGCTAAAGCGCCAATGACGAAATAGGTTTTCGACTTTTACAGGGAAAGAAGGAGGCAAAACCCAAACTCTTCTTTATAGATATTTTTATTCGTTTCAAGCTGGATTTGCATATTTAATTTAAGCTTCAGTCGTTTTAAGACTTATTTACTCATTTATATTAGCAACTATTGTTTGCTTGTTTATTTAATTTCTCTTGGTTTTGGGTTTCATTTAAGCTTCAATAGCAAAATATTTTTGTTCGTTTTTAGCTTGATTTGAATATTCAACTTAAGCTTTACTCGTTTTGAGATTCATTTATTCATTTATATTAGTATCTGTTGTATGTTTGTTTGCTTACTGTTTATTTCATTTCTGTTCGTTTTGGGTTTCATTTATTCTTTAACAGAAATTCCTGGTTGTTTTGATTTTGAGTTATCGTAGGTTTCTATTTCTTCTGATTTTAAGTTTAATATGGCCTTTATTTTTCTTCAGAAAACTTCTTTTTCGGAAAGTTTTTTTTTAATTAATTTCTGTTCGTTTTTGATTGCCAAACTTTCATATTTTTCAAAATTTCCTATTTCAAAATATTTTTTATTCCAAAATAAATTGACAGTTTTGTTGAGAACTAATCAATTAAACTAAATATTGCATTTATAATTATATTAATTGCTGAAAGCCCTCCAGCTCAAGATTTTGTTTCACCCAGGGCCGGATTTAAAGCTTTGACGTATCTAGGCCTAAGCGTTTTTGCCGCTCCGTTTTTGCGAGGCTTTCAGAGAAATCCCCAAAACTTCAGGAATATTGAAAGCCGCAGGGCCTAGTGGGCCTACTGGTAAATCCTGGTCTGGTTTCACTGCAATTTTCATTTTATTTTCAGGGTTGTAATAAGATCAAAATGAAATATGGTACTGTTCTATTAGTTGGAAATCGGGGAGATATTCTATAGCGAAGATAATAAAAAAAAACTAGTCAAACAGGTTCTTCCAACCGAGAATTCCTTTCCCGAGCATTGTAAACAGTGGTTTCTGACTGCGTTTACAATATTTAAACTTTAGTTTTTTGGCGTTTAGGGGGAAAAGGTACCTAGGAGTAGTATGTACATATTGAATTCTGTACCCTGTATACACCTTTTCAAAGAGATTCAGAGCTCCCTCACATGGTCTTATACTTCTGTACCCTGTATAGCAATTTCTAAGTTATTCTATCGCGACTCTACATCTATTAAAAGAGATTCAGAGCTCCCTCACATGGCCTTATACTTCTGTACCATGTACAGCAATTTCTACGTTATTCTATAGCGTCTCTACACCTTTTCAAAGAGATTCAGAGCTCCCTCACATGGCCTTATACTTCTGTACCCTTTATAGTAATTTCTACGTTATTCTTTCGCGTCTCTACACCTATTCAAAGAGATTCAGAGCTCCCTCACATGGCCTTATACTTCTGTACCCTGTATAGTCATATATACGTTATTCTATCGCGTCTCTACACCTTTTCAAAGAGATTCAGAGCTCCCTCACAAGGCCTTATACTTCTGTACCCTGTATAGCAATTTCTACGTTATTCTGATGCCCCCCTACACCTATTCAAAGAGATTCAGCGCTCCCTCACATGGCCTTATACTTCTGTACCCTGTATAGCAGTCGTAATAATATAATTTAAAGCAGGTTTTTTCTGTTTTTGTTGACCATTGCATAATGAGTGTACGTCATGAATTCACGTGTACATTCTTAAAAAAAAAACTGGTGTGATATAAAGTAGTCAGACTGTTTTTGGAGCACACACGAAATTATGGAAATGATTTTAGAATCGGAAATGTTTGATTAGCATTTGCAAAAACGAGGTAATTGGATTTGCGAATTGGAGGAGATGGGGGGATTGTGTACTGTGTAATACACAAGTAATGTTTTGGAGAGTATTGTCACTTTAAAATAGTTTAGAAATAAAGACGATTTAACAAGAAATGGCTGGAAAGTTTTTTGAGGGAGCTGAGTTGAATAAAGGTTTGCGTTGCAGGAGGTTTTAGCTAAAGGGGGTAAGGTTACCCGGAAGTTTAGTTACAAGGGTTCGATTTACATGAGTGTTTAGTAAGTACGAGGGTTCAGTAGCACGAGGGTTCAGTAGCACGGGAGTTCAGTTGTATGGGGTTTCGGTTATACAGGGGTTCAGTTACATGGGGGGTTCAGTTGCACGGGGTTTTTTCTGTTTTTAGAGTTATGGTTTATTGTTTTATTGTTTTTTGCTTTATTGTTTGACTTTAGAGAAAGTTTGAAACCTGAAGGTTATTAGAAATTCTTAACAAATTTAAATTTTGTTTTTCTTCTACTTGAATTGATATTAAAAGTAACCTGTCCTATGGCAGATAACATTACAACCAATGACATTTAAGTATTTGGAATCATCATCTAAAGCCAATCATTTTCATGTATCTATAATTATTAAATTTCTGTTTTTAGAGTTATGGTTACTTTCGGACGAGTTGCACTTTACTTTCCCCTTGTTTCCCAAAAACTGTTTAAAATTATGGTTTTTTTTTTTAGTTGTTTTCGTTTTTGCTTTATTGTTTGACTTGATGGGAATTCTGAAACTGGATGGTCGTTGGAATTTCTTAATAACTAAAGATTTTGTTTTTCTTCTAAAGGGATTAATATTCTCAAGGTTTTAGCTTTTGGCGGATAACATTAAACCCAAGGAAATTTATGTATTTGGAATCAGCGTATAAAGTCAATCAATTTCATGTATCTATAATTATTAAATTTCTGTTTTTAGAGTTATTGATACTTTCGGACGAGTTGCACTTTACTTTCACCTTGTTTCCCAAAAACTGTTTAAAATTGGTGTTTTTTTGTAGGTGTTTTAGTTTTTTCTTTATTGTTAGACTTGATAGGAATTCTGAAACAAGATGGTCGTTGGAATGTCTTAATGAATAAAGATTTAGTTTTTATTATAAATGGCTTAATATTATCAAGGTTCTAGCCTTTGGCGGATAATATTACACCCAAGGAAATTTATGTATTTCGAATCAGCGTATAAAGCCAATCAGTTTCATGTATCTATAATTATTAAAATTCTGTTTTTAGAGTTATGGTTACTTTTGGAGGAGTTGCACTTTAATTTCACCGTGTTTCCCAAAAACTGTTTAAAACTAGGGTTTTGTTTTAGTAGTTGTTTTTGTTTTTGCTTTATTGTTCGACTTGATAGGAATTCTGAAACCGGATGGTCGTTTACATTTCTTAATAACAAAATATTTTGTTTTTCTTCTAAAGGGTTTAATATTATCAAGGTCTTAGCTTTTGACGGATAACATTAAACCTACGGAAATTTATATATTTGGAATCAGCGTATAAAGGCAATCATTTTCATGTATCTATAATTATTAAAATCTTGTTTTTAGAGTTATGGTTACTTTCGGACGAGTTGCACTTTACTTTCACCTTGTTTCCCAAAAATTTTTTAAAATTAGGGTTTTTTTTGTAGTTGTTTTATTTTTTGCTGTATTTTTAGACATTATATGAATTATTAAAAAGGATGGTCGTTTAAAATTATTAATAACTAAAGAATTTTTTTTTCTTCTAAAGGGCTTAATATTATCAAGGTTTTAGCTTTTGACGGATAACATTAAACCTAAGGAAATTTATGTATTTGGAATCAGCGTATAAAGCCAATCATTTTCATGTATCTATAATTATTAAAATTCTGTTTTTTCGACTTATGGTTACTTTCGGACGAGTTGCACTTTACTTTCACCTTGTTTCCCAAAAACTGTTTAAAATTAGGGTTTTATTTGTAGTTATTTTCGTTTTTGCTTTATTGTTCGACTTGATAGGAATTCTGAAACTGGATGGTCGTTGGAATGTATTAATGAATAAAGATTTAGTTTTTCTTCTAAATGGCTTAATATTGTCAAGGTTCTAGCTTTTGTCGGATAATATTAAACCCAAGGAAATTTATGTATTTGGAATCAGCGTATAAAGCCAATCATTTTCATGTATATATAATTATTAAAATTCTGTTTTTAGAGTTATGGTTACTTTCGGACGAGTTGCTCTTTACTATTACCTTGTTTCCCTAAAACTGTTTTAAATTAGGTTTTCTTTTGTAGTTGTTTTCGTTTTTGCTTTATTTTTCGACTTGATAGGGATTATGAAACAGGATGGTTATTGAAATTTCTTAATAAATAAATTTTTTGTTATTCTTCTAAAAGGATTATTATTCTCAAGGTTTTATCTTTTGACGTATAACATTATACCTAAGGAAATTTATGTATTTGAAATCAGCGTATAAAGCCAATCATTTTCATGTATCTATAATTATTAAAATTCTGTTTATGGAGTTATGGTTACTTTCGGACGAGTTGCACTTTACTTTCACCTTGTTTCCCAGAAACTGTTTAAAATTAGGGTTTTTTTGTAGTTGTTTTTGTTTTTTCTTTATTATTCGACTTGATAGGAATTCTGAAACAGGATGGTCGTTGAAATTTCTTAATGACTAAAGATTTTGTTTTTCTTCTAAAAGGCTTAATATTCTCAAGGTTTTATCTTTTGACGGATAACATTAAACCTAAGTAAATTTATGTATTGGGAAAAAGCGTATAAGGACCATTAATGTCATGTATATATAATTATTAAAATTCAGTTTTTAGAGTTATGGTAACTTTTTGACGAGTTGCACTTTACTTTCACCTTGTTTCCCAAAAATTGTTTAAAGTTAGGGTTTTTTTTGTAGTTGTTTTCGGTTTTGCTTTATTGTTCGACGTGATAGGAATTCTAAAACAGGATGGTCGTTGAAATTTCTTAATGACTAAAGATTTTGTTTTTCTTCTAAAAGGCTTAATATTCTCAAGGTTTCAGCTATTGACGGGTAACATTAAATTTTAGGAAATGTATGTATTTGGAATCAGCGTATAAAGCCAATCCTTTTCATGTATCTATAATTATTAAAATTCTGTTTTTAGAGTTATGGTTACTTTCGGACGAGTTGCACTTTACTTTCACCTTGTTTTCCAAAAACTGTTTAAAACTAGGGTTTTGTTTTAGTAGTTGTTTTCGTTTTTGCTTTATTGTTCGACTTGATAGGAATTCTGAAACAGGATGGTCAATGAAATTTCTTAATGACTAAAGATTTTGTTTTTCTTCTAAAAGGTTTAATATTCTCAAGGATTTAGCTTTTGGTAGATAACATTAAATCTAAGGAGATTTATGCATTTGAAATCAGCGTATAAAAACAATCATTTTCATGTATGTATAATTATTAAAATTCTTTTTTTATGGTTATTGTTACTTTATTACGAGTTGCAATTAACTATCACCTTGTTCCACAAAAACTGGTTAAAGCTAGGTTTTTTTCTTTTAGTTGTTTTCGTTTTTTCTTTTTTGGTCTACATTATAGGAATTATTAAACAGGCGAGTAGTTTAAAAATATTTAATAATATATATTTTGTTTTTATTATAAAGTTATTTTTAATATACGGTTTTTTTATGTTTTAGTATAAAAATAAAAAAAATGAACATTATTTATTTTGAATCAGAGTATAAAACCAAACATTTTCATATATAGGATACTATTAATGTTCTAATTTTAGAGTTCTAGCTACTTTTGAATAAGCTACATTTTACTTTCCTCCTTTTTACCAAAAACTGTTCGATGGTAGGTTTTTTTTGTCGCTGGTGTCTTTTTTGGTGTATTTCTCGACAGTATATAACTTCTCAAACTGGATGGTCGTTTAAATTTATTAATGAATAAATATTTTTTTTTTCTTATAAAAGGTTTAATATTCTCAAGGTTTTATCTTTTGATGGATAACATTAAATTTAAGGAAATTTATGTATTTGGAATCAGCGTATAAAGCCAATAATTTTCATGTATCTAAAATTATTAAAATTCTGTTTTTAGAGTTATGGTTACTTTCGGACGAGTTGCACTTTACTTTCACCTTGTTTCCCAAAAACTGTTTAAAATTTGTTTTTTTTAGGTGTTTTTCGTTTTTGCTTTTATTGTTTGACTTGATAGGAATTCTGAAACAGGATGGTCGTTGAAATTTCATAATGACTAAAGATTTTGTTTTTCTTCTAAAAGGCTTAATATTCTCAAGGTTTTAGCTTTTGACAGATAACAATAAACATAAGGAAATTTATGTATTTGAAATCAGTATACAAAGCAAATAATTTTCCTGTATCTATAATTATTAAATTTCTGTTATTAGAGTTACGGTTCCTTTCGGAGTAAGTTACACTTTACTTTAAATAAGTAATTATTTTATCTTTTGAAAGAGCTTTACAGGGTTTGAGAGACTCATTTGCCTGATTCCATGTGGTGTTTCTTTACTTGGTGCCCATTAAAAACGAAATTTTTGTGTTAAATAAGTAGTTTTTGTATCTTTTAAAAGAGCTTTAAGGGGTTTGAGAGACTCAAATGCCTGATTCCATGTGGTTTTTCTTTACTTGGTGCCCATTAAAAACGATATTTTTCTGTTAAATAAGTAGTTTCTGTATCTTTTAAAAGAGCTTTAAGGGGTTTGAGAGACTCAGTTGCCTGATTTCGTGAGGTTTTTCTTTACTTAGTGCTGATTAAAAACGAAGTTTTTGTGTTGAATAAGTAGTTCTTGTATCTGTTAAAAGAGTTTTAAGGGGTTTGAGAGACTCGGTTGCCTGATTCTATGTGGTTTTTCATTACATGATGACCATTAAAAACGAAATTTTCAGACTTGGGAAACTCGTTTTATCACCGAATTTAGTAACACATGTCTTGGTCTGTTTCAAGAGATGTTGAAAATATAGATTAAAGTTGTTATTAAAATCGTTAATTGAAAGAAAACTGTTTGAGATACCAATTATTTAACATACGATTTGGGAATTTTTTTTTGCAAATATTGATTCTTTGACTTCATTGACTTATTCATATTTCTTAATTTAAGAATTGCGCTCTGTGATTGGTCAGAGACAAGGACATACCCGATCGTGATAAATCCACAAGACATGGTAAAAACAATTCTATGTCATGGGACCATCGTTTGTGGATGTTTAAGAGTGAACTCTAAGTACTATTTTTATGTAAACATTTGTTGTTGTTTTTTTTATCAAAAAATCTGTTAAGACGTTTAAGCAATAAATATCTTTAAGCTTAACCCGTCTTTATTCTTTAGAATAGTTCTATTCTTTTCATTAAATTGTGAACAAATTGTAAGTAAGTAACAATCACTTTCTTGAATTCGTTTCCCGGACACAATACAGATATTTAATTCAAGAAATCCTGATAAAATCACAAGTAAATAATAAACTTTTTATTGTTTTCAGCTATAGGATACATAATGCTAAAATTTCATTAAAGAAATTATGAAAAAATTGTAAGTAAGTAACAATTTGTGTGTGTGTGTGTGCTGTGTGTTTGTGTGTGTATGTGTGTATGTCTGTGTGTGTGTGTGTATATGTGTATATGTTTGTGCAAGCTAGCACAATTAAACTAGCTAATATAAATAACAGGACAATTCTTTTTTTCTCTTTATCACAAACAATTTTCAATGTCTACAGATCAAATTGGTCTCTAAACGGTTCATGATAAAAAAATAGTTTGGGACAAGAAAAAAAACCTAAAATAATGTCGTGAAATCAACATGTAAAGTCGACATAGCTTTATTTGATTTTTAAGGTTAATTTAGATTAGGTTACGGGTGCGTACGTAACCTCGTCTAAATTAACCTTAAAAATGAAATAAACACACACGGCACCAAGTAAGGAAAAACCACATGGAATCAGGCAACTGAGTCTCTCAAACTCCGTAAAGCTCTTTTAAAAGATACAACAACTACTTATTTAAAGTAAAGTGTAACTCGCTCCGAAAGTAACTGTAGCTCTAATAACAGAATTTTAATAATTATAGATACATGAAAATTATTGGCTTTGTATACTGATTCCAAATACATAAATTTCCTTAGGTTTAATGTTATCCGTCAAAAGCTAAAACCTTGATAATATTAAGCCTTTTAGAAGAAAAAAAAAATCTTTAGTCATTAAGAAATTTCAACGACCATCCTGCTTCAGAATTCCTATCAAGTCGAACAATAATAGCAAAAACGAAAAACAACTATAAAAAAAACAAACAAATTTTAAACAGTTTTTGGGAAACAAGGTGAAAGTAAAGTGCAACTCGTCCGAAAGTAACCATAACTCTAAAAACAGAATTTTAATAATTATAGATACATGAAAATGATTGGCTTTATACGCTTATGAAAAATGAATAAATTTTCTTAAACTGAATGTTATCCATAAAAAACTAAAATCTTGAGAATATTAGACCTTTTAGAAGAAAAACAAAATCTTTAGTCATTAAGAAATTTCAACGACCATCCTGTTTCAGAATTCCTATCAAGTCGAACAATAAAGCAAAAAGCCCTAATTTTAAACAGTTTTTGGGAAACAAGGGGAAAGTAAAGTGCAACTCGTCCGAAAGTAACCATAACTATAAAAAATGAATTTTAATAATTTTAGATATATGAAAATGATTGGCTTTATATGCTGATTTCAAATACGTTAATATCCTTATGTTTAATTTTATCCGTCAAAAGATAAAATCTTTGGAACATTAAGACTTTTAGAAGAAAAACAAAATCCTTAGTCATTAAGAAGTTTCAACGACCATCCTGTTTCAGAATTCCTATCAACTCGAACAATAAAGCAAAAACAAAAACAACTACAAAAAACCCTAATTTTAAACAGTTTTTGGGAAACAAGGTGAAAGTAAAGTACAACTCGTCCGAAAGTAACCATAACTCTAAAAACAGAATTTTAATAATTATCGATACATTAAAATGATTGTTTTTATACGCTGATTCCGAATACATAAATTTTCTTACGTTTAATGTTATCCGCCAAAAAATAAAACCTTGAGAATAATAAGCCTTTTATAAGAAAAACAAAATCTTTAGTCATTAATAAATTTCAACGACCATCCTGTTTCAGAATTCCTATCAAGTCGATCAATAAAGCAAAAACGAAAACAACTACAAAAAAAACCTAATTTTAAACAGTTTTTGGGAAACACGGTGAAAGTAAAGTGCAACTCGTTCGAAAGTAACCATAACTCTAAAAGCAGAATTTTAATAAATATAGATACATGAAAATGATTGGCTTTATACGCTGATTCCAAATACATAAATTTCCTTAAATTTAATGTTACCTGTCAATAGCTAGAACCTTGAGAATATTAAGCCTTTTAGAAGAAAAACAAAATACCTAGTCATTAGGAAATTTCAACGATCATCCAGTTTTAAAATTTCAATCAAGTCAAATAATAAAGCAAAAACGAAAACAACTACAAAAAAACCCCGATTTTAAACAGTTTTTGGGAAACAAGGTGAAAGTAAAGTGCAACTCGTCCGAAAGTAACCATAACTCTAAAAACAGAATTTTAGTAATACGCTGATTCAAAATACATAAATTTCCTTATTTTTAATTTTATCCGAAAAAATCTAAAACCTTTATAATATTTTGCATTTTATAATAAAATCTTATTATTTAGTCATCCGGTAATTTAACCGTCTTTTCAGAATTTGATTTCTCATCAATTCTATAAATACAGCATTAACAACAATAACTACAAAAAAAACCCCTAACAATGACGAGTTTTTGGGGTCAACGATGAAAGTAATGTATAACTCGTTAAAAAGTAACCATAACTCCATAAACAGAATTTTAATAATTATAGATACATGAAAATGATTGGCTTTATACGCTGATTTCAAATACATAAATTTCCTTAGGTTTAATGTTATCCGTCAAAAGCTAAAACCTTGAGAATATTAAGCCTTTTAGAAGAAAAACAAAATCCTTAGTCATTAATAAAATTCAACGATCATCCTGTTTCAGAATTCCTATCAAGTCGAACAATAAAGCAAAAACAAAAACAACTACAAAAAACCCTAATTTTAAACAGTTTTTGGGAAACACTGTGAAAGTAAAGTGCAACTCGTCCGAAAGTAACCATAACTCTAAAAACAGAATTTTAATAATTATAGATCCATGAAAATGATTGGCTTTATACGATGATTCCAAATACATAAATTTCCTTGGGTTTAATGTTATCCGTCAAAAGCTAAAACCTTGAGAATATTAAGCCCTTTATAAGAAAAACAAAATCTTTAGTTATTAATTAATTTCACCGTCCATCCAGTTTCAGAATTCCTATATGTCGAACAATAAGCAGAAACGAAAACAACTACAAAAAAAACCCTAGTTTTAAACAGTTTTTGGGAAACAAGGTGAAAGTAAAGTGCAACTCATCCGAAAGTAACCATAATTCTAAAAAACAGAATTTTAATAATTATAGATACATGAAAATGATTGACTTTATACGCTGATTCCAAATATATAAATTTCCTTAGGTTTAATCTTATCCGTCAAAAGCTAAGACCTTGAGAATATTAAACCCTTTAGAGTAAAAACAAAATATTTATTTATTAAGAAATGTAAACGACCATCCGTTTTAAGAATTCATATCAAGTCGAACAATAAATCAAAAACAAAATCAACTACTAAAAAAAAACCCTAATTTTCAACATTTTTTGGAAAACAAGTTGAAAGTACAGTGCAGCTCGTCCAAAAGTAACTATAATTCTAAAAACAGAATTTTAATAATTTTAGAGACATGAAAATGATTGACTTTATACGCTGATTCCAAATACATAAATTTCCTTAGGTTTAATGTTATCCGTCAAAAGCTAAGACCTTGAGAATATTACGCTATTTAGAATAAAAACAAAATCTTTTGTTATTAAGAAATTTCAACGACCATCCGGTTTCAGAATTCCTATCAAGTCGAACAATAAAGCAAAAACGAAAACAACTACAAAAACAAAACCCTAGTTTTCAACAGTTTTTGGAAAACAAGGTGAAAGTAAAGTACAACTCGTCCGAAAGTAACCATAAATCTAAAAACAGAATTTTAATAATTATAGATACATAAAAATGATTGGCTTTATACGCTGATTCCAAATACATAAATTTCCTTAGGTTTAATGTTATCCGTCAAAAGCTAAAACCCTGAGAATATTAAGCCTTTTATAAGAAAAAAAAAATCTTTAGTTATTAAGAAATTTCAACGATCATCCAGCTTCAGAATTCCTATGAATTCTTAAAATAAAGCAAAAACTAAGAAAACTGAAAAAAAACCCTAACTTTAAACGTTTGTTTTGGGAATCTACGGTAACTTAAAGAGAACAATGTCCAAAAGTAACCATAACCCTAAAAACAGAATTTCCTTAATTAAATATACCTAGAAATGAGTGTATTTATACGTTGATTCCAAATATAAAAATTTCCATAGGTTTAATGTTCTCCGCCAAAAGCTAAAACGTTGAGAATATTAAGCCCTTTAGAAGAAAAACTAAATCTTTAGTTATTAAGAAATTTCAACGACCATCCAGTTTCTGAATTCCTATCAAGTCGAACAATAAAGCAAAAACGAAAACAACTACCAAAACAAAACCTAATTTTAAACAGTTTTTGGGAAACAAGGTGAAAGTAAAGTGCAATTCGTCCGAAAGTAACCATAACTCTAAAAAGAGAATTTTAAAAATTATAGATACATGAAAATGCTTGGCTTTATACGCTTATTCCAAATACATAAATTTCCTTAGTTTTAATGTTATCCGTCAAAAGCTAAAACCTTGAGAATATTAAGCCCTTTAGAAGAAAAACAAAATCTTTATTCATTAAGAAATTTCAACGACCATCCTGTTTCAGAATTCCTATCAAGTCGAACAATAAAGCAAAAATGAAAACAACTACAAAAAAAAACTTAATTTTAAACAGTTTTTGGGAAACAAGGTGAATGTAAAGTGCAACTCGTCCGAAAGTAACCATAACTCTAAAAACAGAATCTTAATAATTATAAATACATGAAAATGATTGGCTTTATACGCTGATTCCAAATACATAAATTTCCTTAGGTTTAATGTTATCCGCCAAAAGCTAAAACCTTGAGAATATTAAGCCCTTTAGAAGAAAAACAAAATCTTTAGTTATTAAGAATTTTCAACGACGATCCAGTTTCAGAATTCCTATCAAGTCGAACAATAAAGCAAAAACGAAAACAACTACCAAAAAAACACTAATTTTAAACAGTTTTTGGGAAACAAGGTGAAAGTAAAGTGCAACTCGTCCGAAAGTAACCATAACTCTAAAAAGAGAATTTTAATAATTATAGATACATGAAAATGATTAGCTTTATACGCTGATTCCAAATACATAAATTTCCTTAGGTTTAATGTTATCCGTCAAAAGCTAAAACCTTGAGAATATTAAGCCCTTTATAAGAAAAACAAAATCTTTAGTTATTAAGAAATTTCAACGACCATCCAGTTTCAGAATTCCTATCAAGTCGAACAATAAAGCAAAAATGAAAACAACTACAAAAAAAAACCCTAATTTTAAACAGTTTTTGGGAAACAAGATGAATGTAAAGTGCAACTCGTCCGAAAGTAACCATAACTCTAAAAACAGAATTTTAATAATTATAGATACTTGAAAATGATTGGCTTTATACGCTGATTCTAAATACATAAATTTCCTTAGGTTTAATGTTATCCGTCAAAAGCTAAAACCTTGAGAATATTAAGCCCTTTAGAATAAAAAAAAACTATTTTATTATTAAGAAATTTCAACGACCATCCGGTTTCAGAATTCCTATCAAGTCGAACAATAAAGCAAAAACGAAAACAACTACAAAAACAAAACCCTAATTTTAAACAGTTTTTGGGAAACAAGGTGAAAGTAAAGTGCAGCTCGTCCGAAAGTAACCATAACTGTAAAAATGGAAAAAACCCCGTGCTACTGAACCCCCATGAAACTGAACCCCTGTATAACCGAAACCCCGTACAACTGAACCTCCTTGCTACTGAACCCTCGTGCTACTGAACCCTCGTGCAACTCGACCCAATTTAACTAAACCCCCGTGTAACTGTACCCCCTTTAACTGAACCCTCTTGCAACTCAACCCTCCATGCAACCCATCTCCCTCAAAACACTTTTCAGCCATTTCTTGTTAATTTTTTTTATTTCTAAACTATTTTAAATTGACAATACTCTCCAAAACATCACTTGTGTATTATACAGTACACAATCACCCCATCTCCTCCAATTCGCAAATCCCATTACCCCTTTTTTGCAAATGTTAATCAAACATTTCCGATTGTAAAAGCATTTCCATAATTTCGTGTGTGCTCCAAAAACATGTCTGACTACTTTATATCACACCAGTTTTTTTTAAGAATGTACACGTGAATTCATGACGTACATTCATTGTGCAATCGTCAACGAAAACAGAAAAAAAACCTGCTTTAAATTATATTATTACGACTGCTATACAGGGTACAGAAGTATAAGGCCATGTGAGGGAGCTCTGAATCTCTTTGAATAGGTGTAGAGGGGTATCAGAATAACGTAGAAATTGCTATACAGGGTACAGAAGTATAAGGCCATGTGAGGGAGCTCTGAATCTCTTTGAAAAGGTGTAGATACGCTATAGAATAACGTAGAAATTGCTATACAGGGCACAGAAGTATAAGGCCACGTGAGGGAGCTCTGAATCTCTTTTAAAAGATGTAGAGGCGCGATAGAATAACGTAGAAATTGCCCTACAGGGTACAGAAGTATAAGGCCATGTGAGGGAGCTCTGAATCTCTTTGAAAAGGTGTATACAGGGTACAGAATTCAATATGTACATACTACTCCTAGGTTATGTTAGGTTATGTTTTGTATTTAATATATGCTATGCTTTACCCCTCACCCACCTAATGTGCAAATACATAGCCGAAATTTGTTTCTAAACTGTTACATTTTCATCATAGTCTGTTTCATTTCATTAGCATTAACCAAACTTCACTTCTCGCGGCTTTCCCAGCTAATAGAACAGTACCGAAAACGTTGAATAACAGGCATTAACCTTTCTCTTGTTTTTAATGAAGACACCATTCAGTAGAAGTACAAAACCCCTTCTTCCTGACAACGACCGCGGTCTAAAAACAAATCCTTAATCCAATTCTCACTTGTGTTTGAATTCTGTTCTCCCATTTATTATAATAAAAAAGAAGGTAAACTATTTTGCAGAACTTTGTAGCCACTAAGTAAGAGAATGGTAATTCTAAGAAAGAGATTTAGTTATTTAAGTAAGAGAATGATACTTTTACCGTTAGGGAAACGAGCAGTAGCCATACTCTTGTTTGTAGTGAAGACACCATTCAGTAGAAATACATAATCCCTACTTCCTGAACACGAACGCGGTCTTACACCCGATTCTTAATCCAATTAAATAAAAAAAAGAAGTTTTTTTTTAACTGAAAGTAAGGAGCAGCATTGAAACTTAAAACAAACAAAAATTATTCCTTTGAGGAGGGGCTATTATTCCGTTACGGAATAATTTCTGTTTGTCTTAAGTTTTAATGTTGCTCCTTACTTTCAGTTAAAAAAAAAACTTGTTTTTTTAAATTTAATTTTTGAACATTTTTGAATTAATGGAGGTTTTGATTTTGGCTCACCGTACATGAATAATTAAAAAAAATTGCATATTAATTTTACTTTTATTTGGTTAATTGGCTTTCTCGAAAATTTTTTAATTTTATTTCCCAACGTTTTTATTAGTAGTAAATATACGTAACTTACAAATTAACTTACGTAACGAACTTCTATATCTATATATTTTTAATACGTATATTAGGGGGTTCGCTCCCTATTCAATATCTCGCTCTTTACGCTAAAGTTCGAATTTTGTTCCAATTCTTTAAAAATGACCCCTTAATCACAAAGGCCGTTAATTAGAATAAATAGCTCTTATGAAAGTACTAAGAAATCTTTGGCATAAAGAGCGAGATATTGACCAGGGGGCGAACCCAATCATATACTTAATAATTTCTGTTCGTCTTAAGTTTTGATGTTGCTTCTTACTTTCAGTTGAAAACTTGTTTATTTTTTATTTAATTTCTGATCGTTTTTTAAATAAAGCTGGGAAATCCGGCACCCCCTTAATAGCAATGTCCCTTCCCCCATGAAAACTTCCTCAATTGAGAGATCCTCCCACATGACCAAAGACCCTCCCCCTCCCCCACTACCAGAAACAAACTTTGAAAACATCTGTATACTTCCCAATAACCAATCATTCTCACATTGGGTAAAGTTCATAACTTTCAGCCCTCCCCCTGGGACTTTGGGAAATTAAGTCATCCTAAAAGACATATTTAATATATTTTCGACCATGCTGAACAAAATGGCTATCTAAAATTTTGATTGGGTGACTTTGGGAAAAAATGAGTGTGGGAGGGGGCCTAGTTGTTCTTCATTTTTTTGTCACTTAAAAAGAGAACTAGAACTTTTAATTTCCGTTCGAATGAGCCCTTCCACGATACTCTAGGACCACTGGGTCGATACGATCACCCCTGGGAAAAAAAAAACAACAAATAAACACGCATCCGTGGTCTTTCTTCTGGCAAAAAATACAAAATTCCACATTTTGGCAGATAGGAGCTTGAAATCTCTACAGTGGAGTTCTCTGATACGCTAAATCTGATGGTGGGATTTTCACTAAGGTTCTATAGCTTTTAGGGAGTATTTCCCCCTTTTTTCAAAAATCAGCCAAATGTATCTATTGATGTATCTATTGTTATCAAAATCCCGTTTTTTAGAGTTTCGGTTACTATTGAGCCGGGTCACTCCTTACTTACAGTTCGTTAACCACGAACTGTTTGATTCACACTTGTCTTTGAATTCTGTTCTCCCAATTATTGTAATAAAATAAAAGATAAGCTAATTTTGCAGAACTTTGTATCCGCTTAAGTAAGAGAATGATAATTCTAAGTAAAAGAATTGGTTATTCACCTAAGAGAATGATACTTTTACCATTTTGGAAACGGGCAGTAGCCAAACTCTTGTTTGTAGTAAAGACCCCATTAAATAGAATTGCATAACCCCTTCTCACTGAAAACGACCGCGGTCTAACAACAAATCCTTAATCCAATTCTCACTTGTGTTTGAATTCTGTTCTCCCAATTATTATAATAAAAAAAAGGTAAACTAATATTGCAGAACTTTGTACCCGATTAAGAGAATGATACTTTTACCGCTTAGGAAATGGGCAGTAGCCATGCTCTTATTTGTAGTGAAGACACCATTCATTAGAAGTACACCCCAATTCTTTCGGAAAGAATTGGAAAAAAAAACTTTCACAAAGTTTTTTCAATTAATTTTTGTTAGTGATTTGACAGCAAAAAGTTTCAAGTTTAAGAAAAAAACTCCTTGTTTAAAATCAGATTTTTTTTTTTCAACATCAAACATTAATCAAAGTATCAAAACTAGTAACAAAGTAACAATATCAATGTACCAAAATATCAAAATAAAAAAAAAAATTCTAAGTTATTAAGGTATCAAAGTAAATAAAGTATCAAAGTAACTATAAGCAGTTTTACAACTTAAAGCCCTTGCACAGTAAGTCGAAGTTACCATGTAAGTCACTAAATCCAAATATCAAAGGAAACTAAGTATCAGAATAACTATAATTAAGTTCCTTAACTCAGAACCATTTCCCCAGGGCTGGGAGGGGGGCTCAACCCAGAAGCATAGTCGTTTGGCCTCTGAACTATTTTGAAAAAAATGGCTATCGCCAAATTTTGACCAAATGCTCTTTGGAAAGTGGGGCGTGGGCTAATTGACCAGTGATCACTCTTGACTCTTAAAAAAGAGCTAGAAGTTTTAATTTCCGATCGAATAAGCCCCCTCCAAAATTAATACGACCACCCCCTCCACAGAACCTTATGTTCTAACAATGGGCAAGTTACACAAGTTGCCCCGGGGGCTAGGGAAGGTTTCTTAACCCCTAAGTCACAGGAAGTTGAATTCTGGACTATTTTGAACAAAATGGCTATTTCAAAATGTTGATAAGATTTATTTGAAGAAAAACGGCACAAGGGGGGGGGGCGTGGACTTGTTGCTTTTTTATCGCTTTTGATTCTTCAGAACTTACAACTTACATAAGTTACAATTCTTGTCCTGGGTGCTAGGGAGAATTTCTCAAGCCCTAATTTAAAGGAATTTGAATTTTGGGCTATTTTGAACAAAAATGCTATGTCAGAATTTTTATTGGACGTATTTGGGGAAAAGGCGTGGGGGGTAGATACCCTCCGATAACTTTTGATGAATCTTTCAATTTCCAATCAAACGAGTCATCTTTGAAGTTAATACGACCACCCCTTACATAAAACCTTATATGCCCTTGGGTTATAGCTTACAACACTTTCCCCTGGATCTGGGGGGATATGTCGACCCTGGAGTTTTTATATTTGATCTTTAAACTATTTTGAACAAAATAGCTATCTCAAAATTTTGATTGGATGCATTTGGGAACGAAGGCCTTTGGCGGGGGGGGGGGAGGGATGATTAGTTGCCATCCGATCCCTTTTGACTATTGAGAAGGGCACTAGAAATTATGATTTACAATCGAATATGCCCTCTCCGAAGTTTATATAACTATCCCTTCCATAAAAACCTTATATGCCTTCAGGGCACATTTTACAACGCTTGCCCCCGGATTCTGGGGGGGGGGCTGTTTTATCCCGGAAGTTTTATTATAGTATCTTTGTTGTCTTTTGAACAAAATGGCTACAAAAAAATTTATTTGATACATTTGGGGAAAAGAAGGTTAAGAGAAGGTTAAGAAGGTTAAGAGCTAGTCACCATCAGATCATTTTCGACATTTAAGAGGTGAATTAGAACTTTAGATTAGAATTAGATTTCTAATCATTTGAGTCCCTTCCAAAGTTTATGCGACTAAATCTTCCATAAAAAGCTTATATGCCCCCACGGCATAATTTAAAATCCTTCCCGTGGTGCTGGAGGGGGGGGGGGTATGTTGACAACCAAGTTTTGTTACCCTATCGTTGGACTATTTCAAACAAACTGACTATCTAAAAATTTTCATTTGATACATTTGAGGAAAAGAGGGTGTTTGTGTCAGGAGGTGGAGGGTAAATACCCTTCGTTAACTTTTGACTATCGACATCGGATTTTTTCTTATCTAAACTTTTAATTATTTATAACAAATGAGTTATCTCAAAATTTTTATCGGATGGGTTTGGGGAAAAGGGCATATGGGGGGGGGGGGGCTAGTTGCTATCAGATCTCTTTTACTTTAAAAAATGAACTAGAATTTTCCATATCCAAGGAAATGAATCCTCTCTGAAGTTTATTATCCTTTCCATAATAGCCATATATGCCCCCAAGGCATAGCTTGGAACGCCTGCCCCAGGGCTCTGGGGGGGGGTTGTTGACACTGGAATTTTTTCCATCTGACCTTTGACATATTTTTAACAAAATGAATGTCTCAAAAATTTCATCGGATGCAGTTGGGGGGAAAGGGGCGTGGGGGACTAGTTGCCCTCTGATCTCTTTTAACTCTTAAAAACTGAACTAGAAAATTCAATTTCCAATCAGATGAGCCCTCTCCGAAGTTTATACGAGCATTCCTTCCATAACAACCATGTAATTTTCAAATACAAGTTACAAAATGTCATGAGAAAAC
The DNA here is from genome assembly GCF_049724085.1 of Artemia sp. Qi Xiang Cuo. Taxonomy (NCBI): domain Eukaryota; kingdom Metazoa; phylum Arthropoda; class Branchiopoda; order Anostraca; family Artemiidae; genus Artemia; species Artemia sp. Qi Xiang Cuo. The sequence continues at coordinate 72,250,041 of NC_142802.1, read as the reverse complement.
ACACGATCAACATACATAACCCACAAAAACATCCTTTATCATTTATGGAAATCCGAAAAGCATTCTCGAAATTGCTTGCCAATCTGAAAGCAGAGATAGACCTGACACGCTTCGCAGAACACTTTCGTTCGCATTTCGCATCCAGGCATCCGGCATCGAGCCGAATTCTTCAGCGTCGCGTCGAAGCGAGGAAGAGGCTTTGCATTCGATTCCCTTTCCGGTCCGGATGCCAAAGGGAATCTTTTTCTTCTTTTAGCCGACTGCTTCAGTTTATCTTCATCATTATCGTCTTGACATTCACTAAAGTTGCCCTCGGTTGATCGCCGAACATATTCAACTGAATATTCAGCTGTCTGAAATCTGAAGTGGATCAGCTGATCTTAGGGTTTGCTCCCTTTGATTGAATCCTGCCTGTAGAGTAGCTAGGCATTCGAAAGAGCCAAATCATTGAAATGGTGAAGAACTCGAACTGGTCACTTCTTTGTCCTGCTGAATCTGTAATAACTCACCATGCGGTCACAGAGATCGACCCCGCCTATGTACTTGTTGTACTGTCTTACCACAAGAGGACTTGGGATATCTACATATTTTCTTTCAGACTTGTCGTATCTTGACACAGGTAGCCCGGGTTCTTTGCCATAGCAGCTTGAAGCTAGAAAAATGGGTCTTTTGTCTTACCACTGCGTAACGGCTACAACTCGATCTTCTCGCGTAAACGTAAAGGACGTCCCACGTCCAGCTCTCTTTAGTCCACGATCGGTCTTCGCTGGTAGACCTTCAAGTCGATTTTTCATGAGCGTGCTCGTTGCATTTATGCGCTTTTCTGACAATTTTTCGAGCAAAGATATGAAAGTGAATTACCTATTGAAGAAAAGATATGAACCTTCACTTAGATCTTGGCATAGGTGTGGCGCAGCGGCACTACTTAGACCTTTAGCTTGTAGTTCTGGCGCAAAGGTTGTCTTTCCTTGATAGATTACGAAATCATACACCGGACCTGATAAGCCTGCTAAAACAAAGTTCTTCAAGCCAAGAGGATTTGGCTTATTTGGTACGTACTGCTTCAAGCTGCATCACCCAGCAAAAGGAATCATTTGCTCTTCAATACAAGCGAATTGATCTCGCTCAAGCTTCAGACACTCAGCTCGCACCAAATTCAGCAAGGGGCGGACTTTCCAAAGACGATAATTTCTTTTGATATCCTCGTCAACCTCGTCATACAAAATGAACTTCACATTCTGTCTAAGCTTGAAAAACCGATCTCGAGGCATTTTCTCGCAGATGATAGGGACACGAAATATCTTGCTCCAAAACATTCGAAGACGAGGAAACTTCAGATTAATCATGACGATCAAAATGCCAAAGAATACTTTCAGCTCGTAGGCACTAGCGAGCAAAGATTTGTTTGTGGCCTTCCGGTAATGACAATTCATTGCGAAAGTAATTGTCTAAAAAAAATAGTCAGGCAAGTACTTTAAAAAGTATTCATGTGGCTTCCAGCTCTCCCGTTGACTTGAATCTGAGTAATTGGTGCTTCACTGAAAACAAATTATGCTACAGATATTTTCTTTTCCAGTTCTTACAGCATTGAAAATGAAAATGAAATTACAGTGAAATAAAATTTTGAACTGATGGATCTTTCAACAATTAATATCATTATATATCAAAAATTCAAATTGATTTGGTTTATACTTTCCAAGAATGTTCAAGACGCAAATAGTTTTTAGTAAAGCGCCAATGACGCAGCCGGTTTTAGACTTTAAAGTGACAGAAGGATGCGATACCTAAACTCTTGTTTGTAGTGATTTTTGTTCGTTTCAAGCTTGATTTGCATATTCAATTTAAATTTCACTCTTTTTAAGATTTATTTATCTCATCTACATTAGTATCTATTGTATGTTTGTTTGATTTGATTGTTTATTTAATTATTGTTCGTTTTGGGTTTCATTTATGCTTCAATAGCAAATTTTTTTTTCGTTTTAAACTTGATTTGCATATTCAATTTTAGCTTTACTCGCTTTGACATTTATTTATTCATTGAAATTATTACTTGTTGTATGTTTTTTTGCTATGATTGTTTATTTAATTTCTGTTTGTTTTTGGTTTCATTTATTCTTTAGTAGTAATCTCTGGTCGTTTTCAGTTTGAATTTTAACAGGTATTTGTACCTGCTGATCTTAAGTTTGAAATGGCATTTAGTTTTCTTTGAAAAACTTGTTTTTTGAATAGTTTTTTCTAATAATTTTTTTCCGTTTTTTATAGGAAAAAGTTTAAAGGTTCTAAAAATTCCTTTTTCCAAGTTCAAACTTCTTTTCAAAATCAAATGTTAATCAAACTATCAAAACTTGTAGCAAAGTTAAAAAAAATGGGTTTGTGTCAACCTCGGAGTTTTTAATATCTGATGGTCTAACTATTTGTAACAAAATGGTTATCTCAAAATTTGTATCGAATAGGTTTGGGGAAAAAGGGCGTGGGGTTGGGGGGGGGGCTAATTGCCCTTCGATCGTTTTTGACTCTTTAAAAGTGAACTAGAACTTTCCATTTTCAATCAAATGAGCCCTCTCTGAAGTTTATAAAAGGATCCATTTCATTAGAACCTAATTACGGCCACAGGACTTTTAGAAATTGAACTAGAAATTTTAATTTCTATTAAAATGAGCCCTCTCTGAAGCTTATACGAGCATCCCTACGATAAGAACCATATATGCCCCGAGGGCTTAACATGCAACGCCTGCCCCCGGGCCCCTGGGGTTTTGTCGATACCGGAGTTTTTTATCTGACTTTTGAACTATTTTTAACAAAATGGTTATGTAAACACTTTTATCGGAAGGTTTTGGAGGAAAAGGGGCGTGGAGGGGGGAGGGTTAGTTGCCCTCTGATCTCTTTTAACTCTTAAAAAATGAATTAGAACTTTCAATTTGCATTGAAATGAGCCCTCTCTGAAGTTTATACGAGCATTCCTACCATAACAGCTATATATGCCCCCAGGCATAAATTCCAACTTCTACCCAGGGCCCTGAAGTAGTGTTTCAACCCTGAAGTTTTCGTTATATGATATTTGCACCATTTTGAAAAAAATAGTTCTCTGAAAGTTCTTATTCCGAGGAAATGAGCCCTCTCTGAAGTTTTTACGAGTATCCCTTTCATAAGAACCATATATTCCCCCAGGGCATAACTCACAACGCCTTTCCATAGGCCCTAGGGGGTTGTGTCGACATCTGAGTTTTCATTATCTGACTTTTGGGCTATTTTTAACAAAATGGCTATCTCAAGTTTTTAAAATTCTTATCTCAAAATTTTTGTCGGATACATTTGGAGAAAAGGGGGCGTGAGGGGGGGGGGCTAGTTGCCCTCCAATCTCTTTTAACTCTCAAGCACTGAACTAGAACTTTCAATTTCAAATCAAATGAGAACTCTATGAAGTTTGTAGGATCATAGGGACGAAGACCACACTGCCTTTCCATAACAAACAACAAAAGTACGAAGAAACAATAGGGAAATCTTTTTGCAAGACAGTGGAGATAATTTGAATGAATATTTCGGCCCTATGTCCAAGGGCCGTCCTCGGCAAGACAAAAATATATGAAAGAAAGAAGACTCACAAGAACATGCGACCAATAAAACTAAAAAGTAAAAATTTTTCAAAACAGTCCTAGCATCCTTACTTCAGCGAAGTTCAACCAGGACCTGGTTGAACTTCGCTGAAGTAAGGATGCTAGGACTGTTTTGAAAAATTTCAAAACAATGTCGCATGTTGTTGTGAGTCTTTTTTCTTTCATATATTTTTGTCTTGCTGAGGACGGCCCTTTTATTCAGCATAGTTTAAAGCTCCGTAAATTATGACTTTGAGAATGACGACCCCCCCCCCACAACACTCAGAGCAAGGGTTGTAAGTTATGCCATGTGGGGATATAAGCTTTATTATAGAAAGGGTGGTCGTATAAACCTCAGAGGGGGCTCATTTGATTGGAAATCAGATGTTCTACTGGTCTTTTTAACAGTCAAAAGTGATTAGAGGACAACCAGCCCCCCCGTACACCATTCATTTCCCCAAACACGTTCAATCATAATTTTTGAAATAGCCATTTTGTTCAGTGTAGTCAAAAGGTCCATAAATTATGTCTTTGAGGACCGCCCCCCCCCATATAGGCTTCAGGGCAAGGGTTGTAAATTACGCCCTGGTGGCATATAAGGTCTGTATAGATATGGTGGTCGTATAAACTTCAAAGAGGGCTTATTCGATTGGTAATCAGAAGTTATAGTGCTCTTTTTAAGAGTCAAAGTTATCAGAAGGCAACCCCCCCCCCCGCCCCACACACACACGTCGTATTTTCCCAAAACGTACCTCGTAAAAATCTTAAGATGGCCATTTGTTGTCGTCGAAACCTCGGAAAGGGCTAAGTCGGTTAGTAACTGAAAGGGACAGTGAAAGTGACCCTCTTTAATTGTCAAAAGTTATCGGAGGGCAACCATCCCCCACGCCCTCCAATTCCCCAAACACTCCCAGTCAAAATTTCAAGATAGTTATTTTGTTTGACGCAGTTTAGAAGTCCAGAAATTATGTCTTTGAGGATGAGAATCTCCTCAATGTCCTCAGGGCAAGGGTTGTAAGGTATTCCCCGAGGGCATTTAAGGTTCTTATAGAAACGGTGTGTCGTATACACTTTGGAAGGGCTCATTCAAATGGAAGTCAGAAGTTGAAGAGCCATTTTTAAGCGTCAAATTTATCAGAGGGCAGCTATACCCCCCACGTCATATTTTTCGCAAATACATCCGATAGAAATTTTAAGATAGCCATTTGTTCAAAAATATTCCAAGGATCTCATAAAATGGCTTTGGGGTTGACACGGTCCCCCCAGAGTATGGGGATAAGGTTTTTAAGCTATGCCCCAGGGGGGTGTAAGGTTTTTATGAAGAGGTGGTATTGTGAAAATTAGAGAAAGCTCATTTGATAGGAAATGCATAGTTCTAATTCTATTTTAAGAGTCAAGCGTAATGGCGAGAAAATAGCCCCCTCCCTGATATCTTCTTTTCCCCAAACACATTCGATCGAAATTGTGAGCTAGCCATTTCTTAACCAAAGAGAATATATCTTCAGTAATCAAATATAATAAATATTTAGGCGGATGTTGAACTAAATCAAAACAAACTATGAGCATGCGGATTTTCAAAAAGGTGACAAAGCAATAGCTCAAGAACAACTTATATTATTAAGTTAGATCTATAAGAGTTAGTTGTGGGGGATTTTTAACTAGCCAGAAGGCACTATGTGTATACTTTTAGTACTACAACTACAGTTACTGTAACTAATGACACTAAGAGTATTAAGGTGAAACTTCTAGGAAGTGTTTAGGGGGAGTTCCAATTATCGAAATAACTGTATACATGCAAAGTTTCCAAAGATCATATAAGCAATATGCAAATGGCAGCACCACTCTATAATAGCTAGAAATATAATTGAAACATTTAAAGAAGCTAATTCGATTCAAATTTAAAAGTTCTAGGGTCCTTTCTAAGAATAAAAAGAGATTGGAGGGTAATCAGCCCGTCTCTCAAGTCGATTTATTTCCCAAAAACATCTAGTCAAAATTTTGAGATAACTGTTTTGTTCAGCATAGTAGAACGGTCCATCAACTATGTCTTTAGGGATATTGGGCATGTCAAATCCCCACAATTATGCAGTTGGCCCCTTATGCTATATAAATAAAAACTACTTTAAAAATAAATCAAAAGGCATTGTGTTTGCGTTTGCCAATAAGACACTTCAGCAATATATCGAGAACGACTGTGGGTATTAAGTTGAAGCGTCTGGGGCGACTACTATTACTACTTCTGCTCTTACATTTTAAATAAATAAATACATTTTAAGTGTATCTAGTTTGTCAAAGAGCATAGAAATTATGTTTTGGAAATGATATTAAGTTTTATTTTTTCAGGTCAACTTGAGGAGTTATAAAACTAAATTAAACAATACTATTTGTGTCAGTATTAAAAATTGTTGAAAAATTTTCTCCCAACATACAACTAGCAAGCCAAACTATGGATTCTTATAAAAAAAAAACAATTTTTTCATGAAAATGACTTTGTCAATAAAAACGAACGGAAAATAATCTAAAAAACCTTTTTCCACAAAACAAGTTTTTCAAAGAAAAGTAAAGAGCTCAATTAAGCCAAAAAAGGGCAAACATGAAGTCAAGTAACCACCAAAGCGTGAAACTACCACAAATCACTATCAATAAACAAATGAAACTAAAAATGAACAGAAATTAGAATAAATAGACGAGTCAAACTCAAAACGAACAAAATTTAAGATTAGTAGGGCTGATAACCCCCATGCCTTCTCAATACCAGAACATAATTTGCGCTTTACTGAAAACAAAATATGTTTAAATGTTTTCACTTTTTTTTTACTTAAATAAGTAAAAAATTTGTGCTCATTTTTATTACCCTTTTTTATTTTAAGGAATGAATTTCAGCATAGGTATATTAAACTGACAATCCACGATCATTTGTTTTTTGTTTTGTTTTTAGTAAAGGCTAAGTTATATTTTGGTCTTGAGAAGGCATGGGGGTTATTACTAATAAAAAAGTTCGTAAATAAAATTAAACAACTTCCGAGAAAGCCGTTTAACCAAACAAAAGTAAAATTAATATGCCAATTTTGTTTTAATTATTCATGTACGGTGAGCCATAATCAAAACCTGTATTAATTCAAAAACGTTCAAAAATTAAAAAAACAAGTTTTTTAACTGAAAGAAAGGAGCGACATTAAAACTTAAAACGAACAGAAATTATTCCGTATATGAAAGGGGCTGTCCCCTCCTCAACGCCTCGCTCTTTACGCTAAAGTTTGACTGTGTCTCACAACTTTGTTTTTTAAAACAATAAAAAACTTTAGCGTAAAGAGCGAGGCGTCGAGAAGGGGACAACCCCTTTCATATACGGAATAATTTCTGTTCGTTTTAAGTTTTAATTGCCTTCAGTTAATAAAAAACCTCGTTTTTTTTATTTAATTTTAGTAAGCGAGACATGGGAAATCTGCTCGCGTGAAATAGGCTATTTCTAGAATATATTAGCCTGTACATAATATTGGAAACACGCTGTTGAACCTGACGTCTGGAGCGTTGTTTTATTGGATAGAAATTGATCCTTCGAGTCCTACCATGGACAAAAAAACAAAGGAAAAAATCGTCTTGAAAAAAAGAAAAAAGCCTTAAATGAAACATAACAAAAAAACCTTGCAAGAAAAAAACGCGTTGAACGTTTCGACGACAAATAAAATCTCAAAAAGTATTGCGTGACAGTGATGTGCTCGCTGCCATTACATAAGATGCACGCTATCATTATGCAACACCCACTTGTGCGCCGCCATTACGTAAGATGCGCGTGTGCACCGTCATTACATGAGATCTACGTGTGTGCCGTCATTACGCATCATGTGCGCTGTCATTGCATAAGGTGTGCTCCGTCATTAAGTTATTCCCAATAAATCCATGTATCATTACATCACCCTAAATAAATCTACTAAGTCACATACGATGGCGTCATCCATATTACACTTGGTCACGGGAATCCTCCGTGTCATGAGAATCTTGCCAGCTGTGTCACGGAATCCAGAGCGTCATGGTAATCTTGCCAGCTGGCCAGTTGTATAGGGGTACCTGGCCATTTCAAATCCATGGGCTGCGCTTGTATGGCACAGGTGTGCGTAATAACGGCGTGGGCGACTAGTAGCTTCTCTTATACACCCCCTATCTGACTATCTAGATCCATAGCCTCCTCACTACTCAATCTCTGACTAAGTGTTACTGGGATCCCCACTTTTTCTGTCCATCTTCACTCCAAAAACCTTCATCTTGCTTTACTCAAATCAGATACCGCCGGATTGTTGATCAGGTACTGGATTTCCTAAGTTGCAGATAATTTGAATCTGGCTAAAATAACTCTGATAAATCTTTCGTCAATGGAAAAAAAGTCTTTTGAAGGTTATTCTTTGTCATAATGTGGGGACTTGCAAATGACAAGTTTTGTTTTAATTTGAATTGCTTTATAGTCTTGTCTGAACGGCCTTTGCTCTTTTGTTTCTTGATTTGTCTTAATTTTGTCTGAAGATGTCCTTTTTATTCTGTGCTGCGTATGAATTATAGTTACAATTATTTGTATGTGTATTACAAATCTGTCTTCTAGATTCCTAGGGAAAAATTATGACGGAGTTTGTCTAGCAGTTCCAATTCTTTTTAACTAATGAGTGGCCTTTAGCTCGGTGAAAATAAGAAACAAAAATTCGAACATGTTTTTTGGAGAAAGATAACAAAACGTAGAAGAAAGCCTTTCTCGAAGTTGTAAGGGTTTCCTCAAATTTTTGAGACACAAATGGACACAAATATTTTGTCTGTTCTACTTAATAGCCCAAATAAAATGCATAGCTACATTGTCAATTCCATTGTCACTGACATTGGCAATTTCAAATCCTAACAAATACTTTTAGGGGGTAATTTACTGTTAGTATCGTACTGAAATTAACCTCTTAGAATCGTGAGTCACTTCTGAAGAGTTCTAGAAATGAACTCAAGAAAAGTCAGCCCCCAGATCTCAAATCTGGATTAAAATAACACAAGTTTTGAATCTGATTAGAGGTTCTGAAACCTCATGTGCATAGAAAACTTGGAAAGAAGACCGAAACAAAACTAGTTGCAATCTGACTCAAGAAGCAGGCGAATGAAGAAAGGATACTTAGAACCTTGTCATTTTTACAATTAAAAATCTATGATAGGATCCCAAAGGCAGTTTCTACTATGGACTCTTTAGCTGTTCGGACACAATAAAACCTCTGTTAAGAGCACAGGGGGGGGACTTACGTGTCTCTCTTTAAGAAATCTGCGAGAAGAGGTGGATATTGACCAAACTTAACTATAAGTATGACCTAATTTTACAGTTATACTTTTCAGCAATCAGAGTCTATTCCAACCTCCAATTGAGGATGGAAAAAGTGTAGGGGTGAATCCTCGTTGTCAGCATCTTCGTATCTAACCTTTTTTTTGGGGAGGGGGAGGGGTTTAGGCTATTGATATAAGAACTTAATTATTTTTTTTTGTTTCACCCACAAATCGAAACAGAGCAATGTAGAGAACAAACAATAACGACATCAAGAAAAAAATAAAACAGCATAGAATTGACTATTCAAACAATTTAATAAGAAAATCGTGATAAGAAACTTCAGGAATAAAAAAAAGGGCCACAGTTAAAAATGAAATAACTAAAGGTCGTATTTGGAGGAGTTTCTAATACGCTGGAGAAGAGTTAAATCTAAATTGGGAGGGGGGAACTACACTTTTTAGTTTCATCCAAAGGTCATAAATGTGTTTTTATTTACGTTCCTGACATTCCAAGATTCCAAACGAATTTTGGTTAATGAAATCCACGTCGTTTTTAAGTTGAATTTATAAAATCATGCTTATGTTGAAGACCTTTTACCATATTGAATTAGACAAAATCGACCTAAGTTTTCCTTTTTTTGTGCAGGGATGGTACTTGTGGAGGCTACATCAGTGAGCCACACTAATCAGTTTACGTGTGACTCAACTGATCTTCATGTGATCAGTTGATCTCAGTGAAGCCACAGCTTACAGCATGAGGTTACACGAGGGGCAAACTAAAAAAAAACTCAATTTCTGATCTGACTTATTATATTTATCCCTGCAGAGGTTACAAATAAAAACAATAGAGAAATTACAACTACCCTAGGTAAGTCGAAAGTTGGGGGCTTAAGAAATTTTGTATAAAGGGCCAGCTGCTGAAAAAGTTATCCGTTTTCTCTATTAATGGTTTCTTCGACTTTACCGAAAACCAACCAATTTTAGGCAACCTGGACCAATTTTCAAAAAATAAGAAATGAATACACTGGTGGTTAAAACAGGATTGACGTGCCTTAATAAGTTGGTGATCATTTTTAACTGTTTAGGGTGAGTGACAATATGTCTAATGTTTGACCAGATAATCAAAGCTCGTTAGCCAGAAAACGTCTTTTTTATTCCAGATTTATTTCAGCTAGATTTATGATGCTTTTCCTAGTCATTCTTCAAGTCGAATTAACTGAACTTGTTAGCTTTTTGTTATGTGACACTAATGATTTTTCCAATAATTACAGGTATGGACAAAGCTTAGGAGAGAAAATTGAGAGCTTTGTGGCTTCTAGAGAAGAGATTCCTGCGTTTAGAATATCAATTCATGGAGAAAATAAGCTCAACTGGGAGAGAAACAATCTTTAGTGGCATTTACAAATAAATTTTTATTCAAATTCCAAACATGTAATACAAATAACAACTGTTTTCTGTAACTTTTTATTCTTATTTTATAAGATGTTTGTTATGGATGTGACTGTTTTTCGAGGGGTATATTTAATAAGGCCAGTTTTAACTCGTAGGGATGTGCAAACGTCCTTTTAGAGCTTGAGTAATTTAGATGCCGCATGGTACGGACTTCAGATCGTTTTAAGGCTTGCCGTTGGTAATACTAAGGATAAATATAATATAGTCTTTTTCATTATCTTTGGAGGCAAGTTGGGTTTGGATCACATGTATTTATTTTCTGGGGTAACAACGACAGAGGCAAAGGGAGTGTAATATTTGCGAGCCTGAAAAAAGCCTGTTTTAACAAAGGGTCCAAGGGCTGAAGGCTGCATATTGGTATTTTTTTGACTCGGAAGGATTCATGGGGGGAAACACTGATATTGGCTGCAGCTCAGTTTTCTGTCAATAAAAAAAAGCAAAAAAAAAAACAAAGCTATTTTAGGTTTTAGCCTATGAGTCTGTAGCAAGAAAAGATATAATTTTCACATTTCTGATCAAGTATTTACATAAGTTGTCTCCCCCTCCTCTCAAAATATTAAGATTGAAATATTCATTTCATTAACCTTTTTTTGTTCACCCCACTCTTTTCCAATAATTTGTGCTATCAATTGTGTCTCTTTGTACGACCTGATTGATTTTGATTGCACATAAAGTACATGATTAGTAGTAGCGGTGTTCGCAAAACATTGTAACAGAAAATGTTGATGACGAAAACTCAACTTAATTTAGTAACACAAATTTTGAAGTCTAGAATTTTAGACTTGCAATGAGAAATATTTTTCGAATTAAATATTTCCATTTTTTTATGCATTTTCTTGGAGAGTTCTTTTGACTAGAGTCTATAAAAAAAAAATACCTGCTTTGACTGGTCTCATCGAATCAGCTTTTCTTTTTAATCAAAAGGCAGAAAATATGATGTGTCTTCTTGTGCTCAACGATTTGCGACTAAAGTGCCTCCAGATTCCCAAATCTTTTTAGCATTTGTCAATGTTAAGCTAAGTTCCTCAAAATGATGTTACATTGCTAAGGATATCAGATGCATTTTGACCACATACATCCTTGTTTCTCAAAACTAAAAGCTAAGTTCTTCAAAATGATAAAACATTGCTAAGGATATCAGACGCATTTTAAACGTATGCATCCATGTTTGTCAAAACTAAAAGCTAAGTTCCTCAAAATTATCTAACACTGCTAAGGATATCAGATGCATTTTGACCACATACATCCTTGTTTCTCAAAACTAAAAGCTAAGTTCTTCAAAATGATAAAACATTGCTAAGGATATCAGATGCATTTTGACCGTATGCATCCTTGTTTGTCAAAACTAAAAGCTAAGTTCCTCAAAATTATCTAACACTGCTAAGGATATCAAATGCATTTTGACCATATGCATCCTTGTTTCTCAAAACTAAAAGCCAAATTTATCAAAATGATAAAACATTGCTAAGGATATCAGATGCATTTTGACCGTATGCATCCTTGTTTGTCAAAACTAAAAGCTAAGTTCCTCAAAATTATCTAACACTGCTAAGGATATCAAATGCATTTTGACCATATGCATCCTTGTGTCTCAAAACTAAAAGCCAAATTTCTCAAAATTATAAAGCATTGCAAAGGATATCAGATGCATTTTAACCATATGCATACTTATTTCTAAAATTAAAAGCTAAGTTCCTCAAAATTATCTAACACTGCTAAGGATAGTAAATGCATTTTGACCATATGCATCCTTGTTTCTCAAAACTAAAAGCCAAATTTTTCAAAATGATCTACTGATCTAAAATGATAAAACATTGCTAAGGATATCAGACACATTTTGACCGTATGCATCCTTGTTTGTCAAAACTAAAAGCTAAGTTCCTCAAAATTATCTAACATTGCTAAGAATATTAAATGCATTTTAACGGTATACATCCTTATTTCTCAAAACTAAAATCTAAGTTCCTCAAAATGATCTAACATTGCTAAGAATATCGCATGCATTTTGACCATATTCATTATTGTTTCTCAAAACCAAAAGCTAAGTTCCTCTAAATGATCTAACATTGCTAAGGATATCAGATACATTTTGACCATATACACCCTAGTTTCTCAAAACTAAATGCTGATTTCCTCAAAATGATCTAATATTGCTAAGGATATTGTATGCATTTTAACCACTTGCATCTTTTTTTAGCAAAACTAAAAGGATATCAGATTCATTTTAACCATATTAGTTATTGTTTCTCAAAACTAAAAGCTAAGGTCCTTAAAATGATCTAACATTGCTAAGGATATCAGATGTATTTTAACAATATGGACTCTTGTTTCTTGTTTTTCAAAACTAAACACAAAAATCCTCAAAATGATCTAACATTGCTAAGGATATCAGATGCATATTTAACATATGCATCCTTGTTTCTCAAAATTAATTAAAAAAAACTTTCCGAAAAATAAGTTTTTCAAAGAAAAGTAAAGGCCATTTTAAAATTAAGCTAAGTATATAAAAATACCTGTTATAATTAAAACTAAAAACGACCAGAAATTACTATTAAAGAATAAACGAAACCAAAAACGAACAGAAATTAAATAGACAATCATAGCGAAAAACATACAAAAATTAACAATATAAATGGATAAATAGATCTTAAAGAGAATAATGCTTAGATTAAATATTAAAATCAAGATTAAAACTAATACAAATAATTTGCTATTAAAGTATAAATGAACCTTAAAACGAACAGAAATTAAATAAACAATCGATGCGAACATACATACAATATATCTTAATGTAAATGAATAAATAAATCTTAAAACGAGTGAAACTTTAATTGAATATGCATATCAAGTTTGATTCGAATAAAAATAACTACAAACAAGAGTTTGGGCATTGTCTCACTGCAGAAGCCTAAAACCTACTGCGTCATTGGTGCTTTACTGAAAACAATTCTTTGAAATATTTTCACTTTCGTAACTTTAAGAAATCAAAAATTAATTAAGATTTTAGGGAATAAATATTAGCATATGTATATTAAATTGACAATGCACATTTTTTTTTCAGTAAACTCATTTGAATTTTTTTTCAGTAAATTACAAATTATATTCTGGCTTCTAGAAAGCATAGGGGTTTTGAACCCAACTAACATTAATTTATGCTCGTTTTGACTTTGACTCTAATATTTATTTTAATTTTTGTTCGTTTTGGGTTTCATTTATTTATTGATACTGATTTGGTGTAGTTGTATGCTTGGTAGATTATATGATAGTTCGGACGCCAAGTGTTGAAAATGTGAACCATACCACGACGGAATGGGGCTGCTACTTCGTTTTCAGTAAAGCGCCAATGACGCAGTAGGTTTTAGGCCTCTGCAGTGAGACTATACCCAAACTCTTGTTTGTAGTTATTTTTATTCGATTCAAACTTGATTTGCATATTCAATTTAAGTTTTACTCGTTTTAAGATTTTTTTATTCATTTACATTAATATATATTATATGTTTGTTCGCATTGATTGTTTATTTAATTTCTGTTCGTTTTAAGTTTCATTTATACTTTAGTACCAAAATATTTTTTTTTTCGTTTTGAGATTGATTTTCATATTCAATATAAGCATTACTCGCTTTAATATCTATTTATAAATTTATATTATTAATTATTGTATATTTTTTGATATGATTTTTCATTTAATTTCTGTTAGTTTTTGTTTTCATTTATTCTTTAATAGTAATTTTTGTTCATTTTGAGTTTTAATTTTAAAAGGTATTTGTATCTGCTGAGATTAAGTTTAAAATGGCCTTTACTTTTCTTTGAAAAACATATTTTTCGGAAAGTTTTTTTTAAATTAATTTTTGTTCGTTTTTGATTGCAAAAAGTTTCAAGTTTTTATGGCATGGGGGGGGGGGGGGTTGCTTACTGTCCCATTATTCTTGACTTTAAAAAACGGATCTACAACTTTAAATTTAAATGGAATGAGGATTTTTTCAAATTATATACGATTACCTCTTTGATAAAAAACTTATATATGAACAATAGACAGCTTGAATGACGTGTGGACAGCGATTGACAACAATGAATGGATTGAAAAAATAGCTCTAATAAGGGGGTTTAGACCATTTCACTTGCTAACACAAAGGAATCACGACTATTTGGAATTGACCTTAATAGGATTTTATGTGCCAAAGCAATTTTGCATCTATCACAGAGTATGTATTTTAACCTTATAATTGGATAATTATAATAGATTTCCTATGCGTTCTTCCCATACAAAACCCCTTCCCATAAGTTATAAACCCCCCTTAGTAAGTTATGCCCCAGGGCATAACTTAAAACGCCTACCCCTGGGCTGAGGTGTGCTGTGTCGACACCGGAGTTTTTTGTTATCAGAACTTTGAACTATTTTGACAAAATGTCTATCTCAAAATTTTTAGCTGATGCATTTAGGGCGTGGAGGAGGAAGAAGAGCTAGTTGCCCTTCAATATCTTTTGCCTCTTAAAAAGTGAACAAGAACTATCAATTTTCAATCAAATGAGCCATCTCTAAAGTTTATACGAGCATCCCTTCCATAAGAAATAATATGAAGGATTCGGAGAATCCTTAAACTACAACCCTTACCCTGAGGGCTTTGGGGGAGTTGTAATCCTCAAAGACCTAATTTCCAGAACTTTAAACTACGTTTAGTAAAATGGCTGTCTTAAAATTTTGATTGGACGTGTTTGGGTAAAATATGGGCGGTGGAGGGGGGTTAGTTGCCCTCAAACCACTTTCGACTATTACAAAGGGCACTAGCCCTTGGAATTTCCAATCGAATGAGCCTTTTTCGAAGCTTCTGAGACAACGCATTCTATAAAAACCTCATATGCCCCCAGGGCATAACTTAAAACCCTTGCCCTGAGGCTTGTTGGGGAGTGTCCTCCTCAAAAACAAATTTTCTATCTGGAAATCAACTACGCTGAACAAAATGGCTATCTCAAAATTTTGCTTGGATGTGCTTGGGGGAATGATGTGCGTGCAGGGGGGGGGGCTAGTTGCCCTCCAATCACTTTCGACTATTAAAAAGGGCACTAGCCCTTTGAATTTCCGATTGAATGTGCCTGTTTTTAAGTTTCTACGCCATCGCCTTCTATAAAAACCTTATATGCCCCCAGGGCATAACTTAAAACTTCCGCCCTGAGGGTTGTGGGGGAGTGTCCTCCTCAAAAACATATTTTCTATCTGGAAATCAACTACACTGAACAAAATGGTTATCTCAAAAGTTTGATTTGATGTTTTTGTGGAAATGAAGGGCGTATGGGGGGGGGGGGGGGCTAGCTGCCCTCCAATCACTTTCGACTATTAAAAAGGGCACTAGCCCTTTAATTTCCAATCGAATGAACCTGTTTTGAAGTTTCTACGACAACACCTTCTATAAAAACCTTATATTCCCCTTGGGCATAACTTAAAACCCTTGCCCTGAAGGTTGTGGGGGAGTGTCCTCCTCAAAAATATATTTTCAATCTGGAAATCAACTACGCTGAACTAAAATGGCTATCTCAAAATTTTGATTTGATGTGTTTGGGGGAATGATGGGCGTAGGGGGGGGGGGCTAGTTGCCCTCGAATCACTTTTGAATATTAAAAAGGGCACTATCCCTTTGAATTTACAATCGAATGAGCCTTTTTTTAAGTTTCTACGACAACGCCTTCTACAGAAATTTTATATGCCCCCAGGGCATATCTTGAAACCGTTGCCCTGGACGTTCTGGGGGAGTGTCCTCCTTAAAAATATATTTTCTATCTTGAAATCAACAACGCTGAACAAAATAGCTATCTGAAAATTTTTATTGGATGTGTTTGGGGGAATGATGGGCGTGGGGGGGGGGGGCTAGTTGCGCTCCAATCACTGTCGACTGTTAAAAAGGGCACTATCCCTTTAATTTAAAATCGAATGAGCCTGTTTTGACGTTTCTACGACAACGCCTTCAATAAAAACCTTATATGCCCTCAGGGCATAACTTAAAACCCTTGCCCTGAGGGTTGTGGGGGAGTGTCCTCCTCAAAAATATATTTTCTATCTGGAAATCAACTACGCTGAACAAAATGGCTATCTGACAATTTTGATTGGATGTGTTTGGGGGAATGATGGGCGTGGGGGGGGGGAGGTGGCTAGTTACACTCCAATCAATTTCGAGTATTAAGAAGGGCACTAGCCCTTTAATTTCCAATCGAATGAGCATGTTTTGAAGTTTCTACGAAAACACCTTCTATAGAACTCTTATATACCCCCAGGGTATAACTTAAAACTCTTGCCCTGAGGGTTTTGGGGGAGTATCCTCCTCAAAAATATATTTTCTATTTGGAAATCAACTACGCTGAACAAAATGGCTATCTCAAAATTTTGATTGGATGTGTTTGGGGAAATGATGGGCGTGGGGGGGGGAGGGGGGCTAGTTACACTCCAATCACTTTCGATTATTAAAAAGAGCACTAGCTCTTTAATTTTCAATAGAATGAGCCTTTTTTGAAGTTTCTACGACAACGACTTCTATATAAACCTTATATGCCCCCAGGGCATAACTTAAAACCCTTGCCCTGCGGGTTGTGGGGGAGTATCATCCTCAAAAACATATTTTCTATCTGGAAATCAACTAAGCTGAACAAAATGGCTATATCAAAATTTTGATTGAATGTGTTTGGGGGAATGATTGGCGTGGGGGGGGGGGTAGTTGCCCTCCAATCATTTTTTACTATTAAAAAGGGCACTAGAACTCTCGATTTCCAATCGAATGAGCCCCCGTTGAAGCTTCTACGACGACCTCTTCAATATGAAATGCCTCTGGGAAAAAATAAATAGTAAATAATAAAACATTGGAGCCGCGTGGCCTTTACTATAGGCAACGCTACAGCGTTGCCTCTGATATATTTTAATAGCCTTGTAGCCTGTAGCCTAGTTAATGTTATTCTTGGAAAGGAGTAATATTTTAAAGGAAGCATACCACTTATAGCCTTTAGCCTTGCTAATGTCCTTCATGGAAAGGAATAACATTTTGAAAGAATTACCACTTACGAATTTCTGTCAAGTTTATTTTTTTTTAATTTATCCTAAAATCTAATGTTTTTACATTATATTTCGGTAAAGTTTGGAGTTACAGCCATTTTTTATTTACAATATTTTTTACAAAATTTTTTGAAATGTTTTTAAATTTCTGTTATGATCTGTCATATGTTATTGCTGTTATACATTCTTTTGTAGATTAAAAAAGGATGAAATATCTTAGTCTCCTTGTTTTGTCATTCAAAGATTGTAATTAAAATTTGAACATTTGAAGTCAGAGTAAATACTGAAAGAACTTTTTTTGTTTGTAGATTTTGCCGCCGTATAAAACGATTTTCTGTGAGGAGAGGACATCCTTTTAACAGCAGAATGACAAGTGAAAACTTCTTTTATGTGTACATTTAGTCCTATCCTTTCAAATACTCTTTCTTTGGTTCTTTCAAATATGGCTGTAACTTGATTCCACTTTAGTTTTCTATTAAAAATATGCAAAATGTCAACTCTATGAAGTTTTATCATAAGCTATATTTTGATTTAAATGAATCATATTTCTACTTCATATTCAAATAAATCATAATGAATTTCTACACAAATATTAAAACCTAGCTGCCTCCATCATATGAGCTGACAGGATAAGTAACAAATAATTAAACAAACTTAGATAGGTGATAACCATAAACAAGAAGTCTATAGAGCTGTGGGACTCACAGACACATATTTATATGCGCTGTAAGTGGGAGGATATTAAGGGGTTGGGTTTGATGCTAGGGGGCGGACAGAGTTGGCTGTGTCAAACCTTTACATTAGAGCACTGTTTTCAGGAATCTCAGTGCATTTATACACAACTAGCAGCACATACAAGAGACTCAGGATCAAACATGCCTTATTTTCTGTTAAAATAAACTAAAATAACTTTACACAAGAGATAACCATTCACAAACAGTATATAGAGTTATCCTCTCATTTGCGCTGCAAATGCGAGAATATTATGGGGTTGGAAAGATGCCCTATTTTCTTCATGTGGAACCTTTATATGTCACTGTAATTTTTTTGCCGTAGGATTATTTTGAACAAAAATAGCTATTCCAATTTTGATCTGGTTCATTTGAAGAAAAAAGGTGTAAGAGGGGGTGGCGCCCTCTCAAAACTTTTTACTCTTAAAAGGGTACAAGATAACTAGTCGAATGAGCTGTTTTTTGAAAAGAGGAGTTCTTAGAAGAAGGCCCAATAGTTTTGGCTGTGCAAAACCTTCCAGCTGGTGGCGCTGTTTTTACTGATCTTATTGCGAAACTAAAAACAATAAAACATCGAAACGTTATTACCTTTATGGCAATAAGGAAATCCTTTTATAGGGAAGCAAAATCTAAAAACAGAAAAAAATTCTTTTAGTATCTAGAAAAAATTATATAATCGTTGCAGTATATAAACCTATGCTCCGATTTGCGCTGCAAATGGGAGGATATTAATGGGTCAGGATTAAGGCTAAGGGTTGGACGGGTGGGGCTGGCTGTGTACATCAAAAATGAGGAGTTTTTAGAAAAAGGCCCAATAACACATTAAGGTCTTATGGTCTTTATGACCTTTGGTTTTCTATTGTCAAAGACGTAGTAACAGAAAACATTAATTAAAAAAAAAAAGCTTTATTAAAGAGGTAACCATTAACAAGCAGTATGTAGAGCTATCCTCCCATTTGCGCAACAAATGGGAGGAGGGGGTCGGGTTTATTGCTATGGGGTGGTCGGACAGGACTTGCTGAGCAAAAGCTTATGGCTGTTGGTCCTGTTTTCCCTGACTTATTGCATAACTAAAAAACAATAAAACATCGAAAACTTATTGCTTTAATGACAACGCGGAAATCATTTTATATGGAAGCAAACAGATCTAAAAAAGAAAAAATTCTTTTAGTATCTATAAAGACTAATATAATTGTTGCTGTACATAAGCCTATCCTCCTATTTTCGCAGCAAATGGGAGGAGGGGGTCAGATTAAATGCTAAGGGGTGGGCGGACGGGGCTGGCTGTACACAAAATTCTCGTTGGTGGCCCTGTTTTCACTAATCTTAGTACACAACTATAAAACAATAAAAAATCAAAACCTTATTGCCCTTATGACCTTTAGTTTTTTATTGTCTAAAACTTAGTAACATAAGAAAATTAATCTAAAAAACTAAAATAACTTTACACAAGAGATAACCATTCACAAGCAGTATATTTTTATGATTTTGGGAGAAATCAGGAAATATACATATTCAATAATAGTATAAAAAAAAAATATGACAGTGAAAAGGGTATGAAAGAATTGATGCATATGCCAGAGGCTGCAATTTAGGTAAATTTAAGGCAAAACATGGATTACTCCAGATCTAGGGATTACATTAACCAAATTATCTCCAAAATTTTGGTACAAAATAGAAACTGTTTCACATATTAATGATGGCCATTAGGTGGTTCAACCACTCTGAGGTTGAAAGTGACTATTTCTTCATTTAATGGCATAGCTGTGACACGTACATCGTTGGAAGTCAAAACGATGTGAGGGCTTAATTGATTCATAGATTATCATTCTCTTACTTAAGTGTCCACAAACTTCAACAAAATTAGTTCACCTTTTTTTTTTATTATAATAATTGGCAGAATAGAACTCATAGACAAGTGAGAATTGTATTAAGGATTGGCTGTTAGACCGCGGTCGTCTTCAGGGAGTAGGGGCTATTTACTTCTAATGAATAGTGTTTTCACTACAAACAAGAGTATGGCTACTGCCCGCTCCCCTAACGGTAAAAGCATCATCCTCTTACTTAAATTAAATATACAATCAATGCGAACAAACATACAATATATATTAATGTAAATGAATAAATAAATCTTAAAACGAGTGAAACTTAAATTGAATATGCAAATCAAGTTTGAATCGAATTAAAATAACTACAAATAAGAGTTTGGGTATCGCCTCACTGCAGAAGCCTAAAACCTAT
Organism: Artemia sp. Qi Xiang Cuo; assembly: GCF_049724085.1. Taxonomy (NCBI): domain Eukaryota; kingdom Metazoa; phylum Arthropoda; class Branchiopoda; order Anostraca; family Artemiidae; genus Artemia; species Artemia sp. Qi Xiang Cuo. The sequence goes on along the minus strand of NC_142802.1, from coordinate 72,229,708 downwards.
TGCCCCATTGATGCTTTACGGTTTCTACGACACCGCCTTCTATAAAAACCTTATATACCCCCAAAGTATAACTTAAAACCCTTGCCCTGAGGGTTGTGGAGGATTGTCCTCCTCAAAAATATATTTTCTATCTGGAAATCAACTACACTGAACAAAATGGCTATCTAAAAATTTTGATTGGATGGGTTTGGGGAAATGTTGGGCGTCGGGGGGAGGGGGCTAGTTGCAGGGGCTAGTTGCACTCCAATCACTTTCGACTATTAAAAAGGGCACTAGCCCTTTAATTTCCAATCGAATGAGCCTGTTTTGAAGTTTCTACGACAACACCTTCTATAAAAACCTTATATGCCCCCAGGGCATAACTTAAAACCCTTGCCCTGAGGGTTTTGGGGGAGTGTCCTCCTCAAAAATATATTTTCTATCTGGAAATCAACTACGCTGAACAACATTTTTATTGGATGTGTCTGGGGAAATGATCAGCGTGGGGGGGGGGGTCTAGTTACACTCCAATCACTTTCGACTATTAAAAAGGGCACTAGCCCTTTAATTTCCAATTGAATGAGCATGTTTTTAAGTTTCTACGTCAACGCCTTCTATAAAAACCTTATATGCCCCCAGGGCATAACTTGAAACCCTTGCCCTGAGGGTTGTGGGGGAGTGTCCTCCTCAAAAATATATTTTCTATCTGGAAATCAACTACGCTGAAAAAAATTTTGATTGGATGTGTTTGGGGAAATGATGAGCGTGGGGGGGGGGCGGGGGTCTAGTTACACTCCAATCACTTTCGACTATTAAAAAGGCCACTAGCCCTTTAATTTCCAATTGAATGAGCCTGTTTTGAAGTTTCTACGACAACGCCTTCTATAAAAACATTTTATGCCCCCAGGGCATAACTCAAAACCCTTGTCCTCAAGGTTGTGAGGGAGTGTCCCCCTCTAAAATATCTTTTCTATCTGTAAATCAATTGTGCTGAACAACATGACAATCTCGAAATTTTTTGTGGATGTGTTTTGGTAAATAGTGTGCGTGGAGGGGGGGGGCTAGTTACCCTCCAATCACTTTCAACCATTAAAAAGGGCACTATTCCTTTAGTTTCCTAACGATTGAGCCGGTTTTGAAGTTTCTACGAGAACGCCTTGTATAAAAACCTTATATGCCCCCAGGTCATAACTTAAAACCCTTGCCCTGAGGGTTGTGGGGGAGTTTCCTCCTCAAAAGTATATTTTCTATCTGGAAATCAACTACGCTGAACAAAATGGCTATCTCAAAATTTTGATTGGAATGTTTTTGGGGAAATGATGGGCTGTGGGGGGGGGAGGGGGTCTAGTTGCCCTCCAATCACTTTCGACTATTAAAAAGGGCACTAGCCCTTTAATTTCCAATCGAATGAGCCTGTTTTGAAGTTTCTACGAAAACACCTTCTATAGAACTCTTATATACCCCCAGGGCATAACTTAAAACCCTTGCCCTGAGGGTTGTGGGGGAGTATCCTCCTCAAAAATATATTTTCTATCTGGAAATCAACTACGCTGAACAAAATGTCTATCTAAAAATTTTGATTGGATGTGTTTGGGGAAATGATGGGCGTCGGGGGGGGGAGGGGACTCGTTGCACTCCAATCACATTCGACTATTGAAAAGAGCACTAGCCCTTTAATTTCCAATTGAATGAGCCTGTTTTGACGTTTCTACGACAACACCTTCTATAGAAACCTTATATGCCTCCAGGGCATAACTAAATCCCTTGCCCTGAGGGTTGTGGGGGAATATCCTCCTCAAAAATATATTTTCTATCTGGAAATCATCTACGCTGAACAAAATGGCTATATCAAAATTTTGATTGAATGTGTTTGGGGAAATGATCGGCGTGGGGGGGGGAGGGGGTCTAGTTACACTCCAATCACTTTTGACTATTAAAAAGGGCACTAGAACTCTCGATTTCCAATTGAATGAGCCCTCTTTGTAGTTTATACGACGACCCCTTCCCTATGAAGTGCCTCTGGAAAAAAAAATAATAAATAATAAAACATTGGAGCCGCATGGCCTTTCTATAGGCAACGCTACAGCGTTGCCTCTGATATATTTTAATAGCCTTGTAGCCTGTAGCCTAGTTAATGTTATTCTTGGAAAGGAGTAATATTTTAAAGGAAGCATACCACATATAGCTTTTAGCCTTGCTAATGTCCTTCACGGAAAGGAATAACATTTTGAAAGAATTACCACTTACGAATTTCTGTCAAGTTTATTTTTTTTTAATTTATTCTAAAATCTAATGTTTGTACATTTTATTTCGGTAAAGTTTGGAGTTACAGCCATTTTTTATTTACAATATTTTTTACAAAATTTTGTGAAATGTCTTTAACTTTCTGTTATGATCTTTCATCTGTTATTGCTGTTATATATTCTTTTATGAAGTAAAAACAGATGAAAGATCTCAGTTTCCCTGTTTTGTTATTCAAAATTTGTAATTAAAGTTTGAAAAATTGGAGTTAGAGTAAATACTGAAAGGACTTTTTTTGTTTGTAGATTTTGCCGCCGTATAAAAGGATTTCTTGTGAGGAGAGGACATCCTTTTAACAGCAGAATGACAAGTGAAAACTTCTTTTATGTGTACATTTAGTCCTATTCTTTCAAATACTCTTTCTTTGGTTCTTTCAAATATGGCTGTAACTTGATTCCACTTTAGTTTTCTATTAAAAATATGCAAAATGTCAACTCTATGAAGTTTTATCATAAGCTATATTTTGATTTAAATGAATCCTATTTCTACTTCATATTCAAATAAATCATAATTAATTTCTACACAAATATTATAACCTAGCTGCCTCCATTATATGAGCTGAAAGGATAAGTAACAATTAATTAAACAAAACTTATATAGGTGATAACCATGAACATTCTATAGAGCTGTGGGACTTACAGACACATATTTATATGCGCTGTAAGTGGGAGGATATTAAGGGGTCGGGTTTGATGCTAGGGGACGGACGGAGTTGGCAGTGTAAAACCCTTACATTGGAGCACTTTTTTCACGAATCTCAGTGCATTTATACACAACTAGCAGCACATACAAGAGATTAAGGATGAAACATGCCTCATTCTCTGCTAAAATAAACTAAAATAACTTTACACAAGAGATAACCATTCACAAACAGTATATAGAGTTATCCTCTCATTTGTGCTGCAAATGCGAGAATATTATGGGGTTGGAAACATACCCTATTTTCTTCATAAGAAACCTTTATATGTCACTGTAATTTTTTTGCCTTAGGAATATTTTGAACTAAAATAGCTATTCCAAATTTGATCTGGTCCATTTGAAGAAAAAAGGTGTAAGGGGGGGGGGGGTGCCCTCTCAAAACTTTTGACTCTTAAAAGGGTACAAGATAACTAGTCGAATGAGCTGTTTTTTGAAAAGAGGAGTTCTTAGAAGAAGGCCCAATAGTTTTGGCTGTGCAAAACCTTCCAGTTGGTGGCCCTGTTTTTACTGATCTTATTGCGAAACTAAAAACAATACAACATCGAAACCTTATTACCTTTATGGCAATAAAAAAATCCTTTTATATGGAGGCAAAATCTAAAAACAGAAAAAAATTCTTTTAGTATCTAGAAAGAATTATATAATCGTTGCAATATATAAGCCTATCCTCCGATTTGTGCTGCAAATGGGAGGATATTAGAGGGTCAGGATTAAGGCTAAGGGTTGGACGGGTGGGGCTGGCTGTGCACATCAAAATGAGGAGTTTTTAGAAAAAGGCCCAATAAAACATTAAGGTCTTATGGTCTTTATGACCTTTGGTTTTCTATTGTCAAAGACGTAGTAAAATAGTTTTATGAAAGAGGTAACCATTAACAAGTAGTATGTAGAGATATCCTCCCATTTGCGCAACAAATGGGAGGAGGAGGTCGGGTTTAGTGCAAAGGGGTGGGCGGACAGGACTGGCTGAGCAAAAGCTTCTCGCTGGTGGTCCTGTTTTCACTGACGACAACTAAAAAAACAATCAAACATCGAAACCTTATTGCCTCTATGGCAATGAGGAAATCCTTTTATATGGAAGCAAAATCTAAAACAGAAAAAATTCTTTTAGTATCTAGAAAGAATTATATATATCGTTGCATTACATAAACCTATCCTCCAATTTGTGCTGTAAATGGGAGGAGGGGGTCGGATTTAATGCTAAGGGGTAGGTGGACGGGGCTGGCTGTACACAAAATTCTCGTTGGTGGCCCTGTTTTCACTAATCTCAGTGCACAACTATAAAAACAATAAAACATCAAAACCTTATTGCCCTTATGACCTTTAGTTTTGTATTGTCTAAAACTTAGTAACATAAGAAAATTAATCTAAAAAACTAAAATAACTTTACACAAGAGATAACCATTCACAAGCAGTATATTTTTATGATTTTAGGAGAAATCAGGAGATATACATATTCGATAATAGTATATAAAAAAATATTACAGTGAAAAGGGTATGAAAGAATTGTTGCATATGCCAGAGGCTGCAATATAGGTAAATTTAAGGCAAAACATGGATAACTCCAGATCTAGGGATTACATTAGCCAAATTGTGTTCAAAATTTTGGTACAAAATAGAAACTGTTTCACATGTTAATGATGACCATTAGGTGGTTCAACCACTCTGAGGTTGAAAGTGACTATTTCTTCATTTACTGAAAAACATTTCAGGGACAATGGCATAGCTGTAACACCTACATCGTTGGAAGTCAAAACGATGCGGGCGCTTCATTGATTCATAGGTTATCATTCTCTTACTCAAGTGGCCACAAAGTTCTGCAAAATTAGTTCACCTTTTTTTTTATTATAATAATTGGCAGAAAAGAACTCATAGACAAGTGAGAATTGTATTAAGGATTGGTTGTTAGACGGCGGTCGTCTTCAGGGAGTAGGGGTTATGTACTTCTAATGAATAGTGTTTTCACTACAAACAAGAGTATGGCTACTGCCCCCTACCCTAAGGGTAAAAGCATCATTCTCTTACTTAAATTAAATAAACAATCAATGCGAACAAACATACAATATCTATTAATGTAAATGAATAAATAAATCTTAAAACGAGTGGAACTTAAATTGAATATGCAAATCAAGTTTGAGCAGTTGAAGGTCCTGGAAATTATGTCTTTGAGCAGAAAGCTCCCCCCAACGTCTTTAGGGCAAGGGTTATAACTTAAGCCCTGGGGTGTATACATTTTTATTGAAAGCTTTTTCGTATAAACTAGAAAAAAGGCTCATTCCATTGGAAATTCAACGGGGTAGTGCCCTTTTTAATAGTCGAAAGTGATTGGAGGAAAACAACGCCCACCATTTGCCCAAACACATCCAATTAAAGTTTTGAGTTATCCAATTTGTTCGACTTAGTTGATTTTCAGATGGAAATTATATTATTGAGGAGAACACTTCCCCCAAAACCCTCAAGGCAAGGATTATAAGTTATGCCCTGGGGGCATATAAGGTTTCTTAAGAAAGATTTGTTGTAGAAACTTAAAAATGGGCTCATTGATCGGAAATACAAAGGGCTAGTGCCTTTTATAATAGTCGAAAGTAATTGGAGAGCAACTGACCCCGCTCTCACGCTTACCTGTTCCCCAAACACACCCAATCAAAATTTATGATGGCAATTCTGTTCAGCACAGCTGAAAGTTTTGGAAATTAGGTCTTTGAGGATGACAACCATCCCACAGCCCTCGGGACAAGGTTTGTAAGTTATGCCCTGGGGGCCTGTCAGGTTTTTATAGAAGGCTTTGTCGTAGAAACTTCAAGAAAGGCTCATTCCATTGAAAATTGATTGAAAGACAACTAACACCCCTTCCACGCCCACCATTTGTCCAAACACTTTTAATCAAAATTTTGAGACCGTCATTTTGTTCACCCCAGTTGGAATTTCTAGAAATTATATATTTAAACCTGACACTCCTTCCGCAGTCTTCAGGGCAAGGGCTATAAGTTATGACCTGGGGGCATATAAGGTTTCTATTAAATGCGTTGTCGTAGACACTTGAAAAAAGGCTCATTCGATTGGAAATTTAAAGGGCTAGTGTGCCTTTTTAATAGTTGAAAGTTATTGGAGGGCCACTAACAGTAGAATGGCCCCTATTGATCCCGACAGCACCACGTGGTTTATGGTTTTCTCACTGAGAATGAAAAGACAGAGTTTTTCTCACTTGAAAAAACAGGAATTTTCTCACTTTTATGAATGTTTCTTGGACGGTTATGTGTGTCGGTCAATTTATTTGTTGTTTTTCATG